>NC_091946.1:24590640-24633140 GCF_041260155.1 Ptychodera flava
TTTTCTACCCAGGGAAAATAAAGAGCTACGAAACTGAAAGACGTACCCATCCATCCTGCTGGCCTCTTGTTGGCATTTCGCATGTCTCATTGTAATATGGCGGCCAATCAATGACGTCATCAACCACTATTCCAATGGAACACGTTGATTGCATTGTTTTCTACTCGTAAAAACAAGAAAACAAATTATCAACACTACATAATGAAACAAAATTTAAACCATGAATTTATATACATTGAGAGTTACTTGACACAGAATTTTATGCACTGAAAATTTTTGGTGGGATTGTGAAAATTACATGGCTTTTAAAGTTGTAAAATTATTCTCTAATTCTAAACAGAGATAAAATATAATTAAGGCATCTTACCGGAGCACTAGGCAAGGAGATTTTTAAGGTGTATTTGGAGTCTATATCGTAATCTAGATAACCATTCACTGAAATATTACCGGTAATTGCATCCACTTTGAATCGATCATTCTGAAGACAGCAAAGTAACAAAAAACAGCATAAAAGTCATTTTGCATATTTTGAATGTGAACGTGGCCGAGTTTTGGTGCCTTGCAGATATCAACAAGCAAGGAAGGTCAATCGAGCACGTATGCTTTCAACTTTTTGTTGCAGTTGCATCAATAATTAGACATTTTATACATGCATATTAATGGTCCGTTGGAGAGAGAGCTTATATGATTTTTCCTGTGAGTTAGATGATATATTTGCATTTGAATATAGATTCGAATTTGCATATACACCATGACAGAGAAATGAATCATTAGCTTTGGAGAAAATGGTAATACGGCTAGTTTTCAATCGGGTTCGAACACTTAACCTAAGAAATGGGAAATAAAACTATCATTTGACATCTAACCTTGTTGCCGTCAATTATTCTTACGCCCTCATAGCCAGATTGTGAAGAAAGCGTTCCCACCGTTTCGGTCATAGAGGAGGAAGCGTTGCCAGATGTGTTATCCTGTGTAAATACAGTCAATTATACAATAAACAAATAACATATTGAGGTAATACGAACCTCGAAAGTAAAAGACTTAAAACATTTGCTCAAACTTCTTTAATGAAACCTTTTAACAACTCTCTTACTAAATCAAATGTACCATTCAAAGTTTGAAACAAATTACATAAAATTACCGATATTTGATAATGTTCGTCATCCCTGTGTTAACTCTATGGGGAAAATATCTTTTTTTCTTTCAAAAATCTAAGACGGTAAAACCTTTGTTATTCCAAGAGCTTAAAAGGAGCCCTCACAAACAATAGATTAGAGTGGTAAAGTTAAAAGAAATAGAGTCCGAATATCTGTTTCCTAGGAGCATTCGACCTTTATTCCCAGGCTGACAGTTTGTCTACGTATCATGTTATACGGACGACCTATTTATCAAGGCTTAATCATAAATTAATTCAGAAAAAAATATTTTTCAAATCAGATGTCTCCATTATAAAGTCTGGTTAGGGATAAAATAAACTGCCATCTCAGTAAGTGGATTATATAACCAACACCATGCATGTGCAGGTTACCTAATGAGAAATATAGCGACAAAGCCTAATGGTTTAAGCTGTTTTAGAGTCATTTACGAAATTTTACACCGAGGTGGAGCTGTGATGCCAAGAAAAGTTTTCACTGACATTAAAATTCTATGACATGAAATTTTACCATGGCAATACCTCAAAGTTATAAAATGAGAGAAAAACAGATGTGAGCAGACAAGCCAATAATCTTACCCAGTTTGTAGTATTTACAACTCTGTCATTAACTAGTAGCTGATAATGATCAGCCGTTAACGTAGACCCATTGGTGATGGTTGTGTCGCCGTTTCGCCGTCGCAAAGTGAAAATGACTTTCCCAATTGGAGTGTCCTGGAATCATATTGAAGATTAAGCGCTACCATATACACGCATGCGTCCAGACACTCACAGCCGTTGCTTTCATTTGAATAACAGCAGAGTTTATGGGAAATTACGGGTAGCTTAGCTGAAAACAAGTCGCCTCACTCTATACATACTTGTTCTGCACTTATGATTCCAACATTGTGCCACTATATGACAGGAAAAATAATTCAATATTGTTAGTGATTGATTGTCCATGGAGTTGGTGTATCAAGTACTTATGTGCAAACATGTATACGTTTGATGTCACTTGCTTTCTTACCCACCTCACGAACGTGAACTTTGAATTCGCATGGCAAAATTGCGTCATCTTCCAAATCCGTCCCTTCTCCTCTCGAGAGGCACGTGATCACTAAAGAGAGGGGTAATAAATAAATGTGTTTTGTTGATGTTGAATTACAATATGACACGTGACAAGGAAGTTGGTCATACGACTGTTATACGTCATATTTTCAAAAGTAAGAAACATAATTTATTAAATGAGGTGCTCATGCACGATTTGGTAATTTGTTTGACTTTTTAATATTTGGTTTCGACACTTTGAGGATATAGGAACAGTAACTGTTCTTTCGTTTTGTTCGTTGTAGACATGTAAACCTGTCCTTAATTTTTCTACATTAGAAAGCCGTCTGATCGAAATTTTATTATTGTACACTTCTTTCACACAAAATCGTTTTGATCAAAAATTGTGACGCTAAAAGCGTTCTGATCATCAATTGTAACGCAAAAAAATTCAGTTGTCGAGAAACAACAGACCAATTTGCAGCAACTGCCTACGTTGGCGTTGTCTCATCACTCGCTCAGTTAGCCTGCTCCGGGAGAAAAAACTAGGCAAGGAACTTTTAGAAATGTGTTTTCTAAACGTGAAACAATTATTAATGTAACTTTTCTCCGGAATATTCATTGCATGGCAGTACAAAGTTGGCATTTTCTTTAAGATTTACTCTAGCATCTGACAAGTCCCTGAAAATGGTTCACTTACCATGCTCTATAAAAGTAGTATGCGCCTCGAAAGTGAAAGACTTAAACTTTTGCTCAAACTTTCCTCAATGTATATTTTAACCATTCTCTTTCAAAATCAAGAATGAAAATCGGGGGCACCGTGCAAATTTTGGTACTAGAGAACAATTACTTGGCATTTACCGATGTTTAATTTCAAAAATGGCCGCCGTCCTTATGTTAACTCTGTGAGGAAAAATAAAATTTTCGATTTTCGAAAAACTAAAGACGGTGAAGTTTTCTCTCACCAAGAGCTTTAAAATGAACCCCGAAAAGTGGTAGATCAGAAAAGAATTGATAAAATTTGAAAGCCCGAATATCTGTACCCGAGGCGCGATCTACCTTAAAGTCAGGGCCTCAAAACTTCATGGATATATCCCAAAGGGACACATGCAAACACTGGGTCCTAAGAACGACGCATGCAAAACAGAGCCAAAAAGTAGTAAGAATCATAAAACTGGTGTGACAAAAAATGCCTTCATTGCAGTTGGTTAATACAAGTAGCTAGCTTTTCTCGTAAGCCACTTACCTGGTAATACAACAAGTAACAATCTTAGCGCGAGTTTTTCTCTCCACATTTTGGATAGTAAGCAACGGTGACACCACTGAAACAGAATTTATCAGTCTGTCGTAGGATTCGGATTACTTTCAGATTGAAAACTAGTTACACCATGCTGACCAACGCTGTATTAAACATATAAGTGGGGAATACCAAAGGCTATTTACAAATTTTATCAGACCTACTCATTTATCATTGCAGGGTCTAGTCTGTATATGAGGCTGCGATGACCGACAGGATTATAGATGGTTAATAATTAACGTGGGAGAACGAGAAGGTATTGAAATGAGTAAATAGCCACATGTCTTGACCAGTGTTTCTGCTGTGACGTCATGATACATTGACGTCATACATGTAAGCCATTAATATGATATGTTTGCTCGACTTTCTTATACTAATCAATTCCTGGGACCAACTTATGTTCCGATATTGAAGTACTTTTTAACTTTGAATTCAAGTATTTTTCTAAATAGACAGGTTTGGCTACACGTTTTACGTGAACGTGAACGCGTAACGTCACGAATTTCTGCGATGATGTCATCGACTTGTGCGTACGTTCTCCTTGTACACGGAGCCAGCGTCGCGTATACGTGGAGACAGCTGTTTTCACGTAATTTGTAAACGTGTAAATTTATTCTCTTCTTTAGGTATCAAAACATGATATAAACTATGAATCATTCATACTACATCCTCAAAGATATTCATGAATTTTCGTTAGTTTTATGCGAAATTTCTTATTTGATTCGCAGCATACTGGGTAACTATTGAGCTGTCTCGATGATGCGGAAACAGACTACGAGAACTCTAGCTGAGCAGAACCATTTCTTGCGCGTGCCACACGAACGCGTAGTCAAAGCGATTTTTGCACGTGAACGTGTACGCCAACGCCAACGTGGATTTTACGCGTTCACGTTCACGTAAAACGTGTAGCCAAACCTGTCTAATGTCCTGTTCCCAAACCTCACACATGCCTCTGCAGCGTGGCCGGACATTGTTTTTCTCTTGAATGATTGCATATCGGGAAACCCAACACACTTGATTTATTTGGGGTTTTTAGCTCACGTGTGTAAACACGTGGGCTATTGTCATAGCGATGTCTGTCTGTCTGTCCGTGTGTGTGTGTGTGTGTTGTGTGTGTGTGTGTGTGTCTGTCTGTCTGTTTACACGATAACTCAAAAACGCCTGAACGGATTCACGTCAGATTTGGTACACAGGTACCATATGCTACTTGCAAGAACTGATTAGATTTTGGTTAGTGTGGCTTGCATATTAATGAAGTTATGCAATATCGTTTTTTTTCCGTACAATGGTTTCCATATGGAGACGGTAATGACAGTGTAGACATATATCAAGAAATACTGCACAAAATTTCATGAAACTTTTCACAGATGACAATCTAAGAACATTATGATGATACTGTGAGTGTCATGTCAATTATTTGCTCATTTGCATATTTAATTAACTTTTGTTATTAGTGTCATAACTCTGAAATTCCTGCACCAAACTTGATGATACTTGCAACAAATATTGATCTGATATATATCTAATTATACTAAGAAGCATTAGGCAGTGTCAAGTTAATAAATAGCTCATTTGCATATTTTATGAAGGTTTGTAATTAGTCATATAACTCCGATATAACTTCACCAAATGTGATGAAATCTGCTGTAGATACTGATTTGACTGATATCTAAGTGTAGTGTAAAGCATTTAGTAGTGTGAAATTAATTAAGGGTTCATTTGCATATTGAATGAACTTTGTAATTAGGTATATAACTCTGACATTACGGCACCCAAGTCAGTAAAATTGGGTACAGATATTGTTTTGATAAATATCTAATTGTACTGAGAAGCATTTGGAAGTGTCAAGTTAACAAATAGGTCATTTGCATATTTTATGAAGTTTAGTAATAGTGATATAACTCCAAAATCACTGCACCAAATGTGGTGAAATCTGCTGCAGATACTGATCCGACAGATATCTAATTGTGGTGTATAGCAAGTTGTGTGAAGTGAATTAAGGGTTCATTTGCATATTTAATGAACTTTGTAATTAGTGATATTACTCCAAAATTACAGCGTTAAATTTGATGAAACTTGCTACAGATGTTGATCTGATAAATATTCAATTGTACTAAGAAGCATTGAGCAGTGTCAAGTTAATAATTAGCTCATTTGCATATTTCATGAAGTCTTATAGTTAGTCATATAACTCCGAAATGACTGCAACAAATGTGATGAAAACTGCTGCACATACTGATACGACAGATATCTAACTGTGTTGTAAAGCATTTAGTAGTGTAAAGTTAAATAAGGGTTCATTTGTGCATATTTAATAAACTTTGTAGTTAGGTATAGAACTTGAGAAATTGAGAGACGATTTTATAGAAGTTTTTTGAGGAAATGAACAAAATTCAAAAAAAATAAAAATGCAAAAATTGCAGATTTCGTCATATTTGGACAAATTTCAACCAGGTCATAGCTAGGAATATGTATGGCAAATTTAAAAGCTGTCTGACTAGCTGTTTGACCGTGGAAGATTTTTTACCAAAAACGCCTTAAAATTCGTAGTTGCGTATTTTATCGTATTTGGACAAATCTGATTTGAGTCACCCCAGGGACCTGCATATTTGATGAGCTCCCCGTCACTTACCATGGAGCTGAAATGGGAAGAAAAGGCGTATGAAGTGAAATCACACCTAACAGAAATTGAAAAGTTCTAATCTTTTGAGTTTCATTTCCCTGTGTAGGTGATACGTATCTGCATGACAATGTTTTAGTTTGCAATTTCTTCTTCGAAATGCAAGTCTTCTAAGCAAATCTGAATGAAATATAAATAAAAGACAACTCCTTTGACCAGAATAAAGACGGGTAGTAAGATATATTTTATTTTGAACAGCCCTATTGGCCTTGTTTACAACATGCAAAATGCCAATCGTTAATTGACACGTACATTGCACTGAACACTGCGATTCACTTTTCGACAATGATATCGGCCATCACCCACATTAAAGGGCCAGTAATGCTAACTTTTGATAGTTTTTCCACAATTTGTGTTTCGAATGTCAACCATATCTTCTTGTTCTACTCCTCAAGGCATGTTGATCTACACAGTGTTAACTTTGTGTCAACCCAGTCCGTACATATGTAAACTGCATTATCATTGTTGACAAGCTTATTCTGGCCCGGACTAGAAGTCAAATGTAAACAATAACCATGCATTTTACACATATAGATGTTAAGTTAACAATCTAAACAGTTGGTGTTTCAATATTCTTTGGGGAGTAGAATAAGAAGTTCAATTGACATATAAAATAAAAATAATGAAAAAATCATCAAACGTTAGCATTACTGGCCCTTTAAGCTTATGTTGAATATTTTTATACTGAACATTCAAACACCGAAGAAGAAACTTAATTGAACAGTAAAAAGGATTGAAATACACTAAAAGTTATATAATAATGGAGCTTCAATTCATGAAATGAAACAAAATCAAAGTAAGATTGTCAAGTTCCCTGTGTTATATGTCTGTGATAATGAAAAAAATTGTACAATATAATAAACAAGACTTTTTCTGCAGCTTAATCGGTCCATGGCACCCAAAATAAGGAAATAAGTGAAACAGGTGGGTCTTGACATTTCACTAAAAATAAAAGTATGTTGAGTAAATTTTATCATAATTTGCACACAATAGAAAGCAGCCAGGCCTAGGAACCTGTAAATTTGAAAACCGTTGGATTCGAAAAATATGTTCTGACTAAAAAAGGGACGATTGCCCTGAAAATTTAAATATGCAAAGTTTATAACAATTTTCACAGGTACTAATAATATCACCCTCATGACCAAAAGTGACACCTTTATTTGCTTAACTAAATGGCAATGCTATCTTGAAATCAAGTGACCTATTCTTACCTCTTTGGGTTCCTTACAAAGGTACAGGACATAATATGAAAATAACGATCTATGGCCTCATGACCTGTTTGCTTCAATTCACCTATTTATTAGTAGATTGTGATAAATAAATTATCGCCATGTCAAAAGAGGGGAGTGGGTGTGCTCCAGCGTTACATGTAGATAATTTTACAGGTCTGTAAGGTGCATCTCTAACAAGGATCTCTTTCACACCTTTATAACAGCACCAGTGAAACTTTGTGTGAGTCTCTAGTTGTTCTGTTCTGTTTGTGCCACGACAACGACAAAATGTGAGAATAAAAGATCCAGTATATAGTATGCTCTGACATGACAGTGTACTATTACTCTGGTACTCAAATGACAAAGCTTACTGCTGAGCTACAATGTAGCACAATACAGGCAAAGTGGGTATAGTATCAAACTAGGAAAATTTTGACAGTTGAGTTTGTTTCCGCATCAATTCAAAAGCAAGTTGAAAGTTATCTTCGTGAAGTAAATGGGTTTGCATAGGCTCTCATATATATTATTCTGAATATTTAAAAAGTGTAAAACCTAAGTAACTGTATGATACATTATACCGATATATTCATTGGCTGTATTTTTTTGCAATATTTCTCACAGTTACTCATTACAAGCATTATCTAATACCTGACAATCTTTTAATTAATATCTTGGTCCTGGTGTTCAATGTACAAATGTCATCCCATGTCAACACAGTAAAATACTGCTTGATTCAGACTATTAAGATAATGACAAAATTGAGAATATAGTAGTTAAAGTTATCAGTTGCTAGATATAGATTGTTGAAGCAGATAGCACTTGATTTCAAGTAACTGACCTGTGTTCAGGGTTCCGAATGATGTTCGACTTTTCACTGATATGGCTGAAACTCATGTCAATGTGTTTGTCTCAAAGCATCATGGGCTATACTGACGCTACACACTAAAATTGCAATCAGGTCTTAAGTCTGAATTTGTAGGGTGCATGCTTCTGAAAGTATGTTTTACAGGTTGATTGAAGCAGAGTAAGGTTTGGCATCTTGTTCTTTGAACGATGAGAAGTTACCTAAGAATCCGATAGAAAAAATTACTGTATTAAATGACTTTCACTAGAACTACGGCTCCCTTTGATAACTGATTAAGAAGAAACGGCCACGCTATGTGAGAGAACACTGAAGACTCTATCAAACGACTAGGTGTTTAACCTAGTATAGTCTGCACCTCGATGTCTGCTGAAAAGCCGAGCAGTTGCCTTTCTCACACAGGACCACCAGTGAAGACTTCCCCTTTGGCTTAGTTAGTGCATGTTCAAGCCTATTCCAGAATTTGTCTTCATCCTGCATAGTTTTAACACGATGCCATTCGAGGTATGTAATAGAACTCATAATGTCGTCAATGACTGGTGAAATCTCTTTCCCTTCAATGCTTTCTTTGAAAATCGGGATTAGTTTCTGTCGCTTGGTGATCCAGCTATCCATTGCTATTTCGGCTTCATACATACAATAACCACTTTCAAGGGAGGCTTTTGATAGGATCAAAATAGATGCACGACTGTTCTCAAAGGCTTCACTGATGTTTGTGAAAATATCTTAAAAAAAGAAAGGAAAACTAAATGTTAAGGTAGAGGGTCGCATATGATATGGTATTCTAATACAACAATGTAATCGCTTTAAATTGAAAAATCAATAAACAGATGAGGCTTGTTGAGGAAACCACTTGAATAAAAGTTGAAATTCTGCGATGTTGTTCTGAAAACCTCAGAAAATTCAGAGTCACGTTACCTCTTCCTAAGTGAAAGTCTCGCTCGTGCAGCAATAATTTTCTATTTTTTTCTTTCTCGAGACGGACCTGTAGAGTATCGACAAAGTCTTCATCTTCGCTACTATATGATACCATTGCATCAAATTTCTTAGTTTCTATAATGAAGAAGGCAGCAGTTATAAGTTCAAGGGGTAAAATGAAGCACTTTCTTGCAAATGGTAATGACAATTAAATTATTGGTCTTATTGTATTTATTGAAGATGACGCTTTGATTATTCTGCTGTTCAAAAGATACTGACATAGTGGTTGAATTAGCATTTAATCCCAAGGGTCTAACAGAATGGATTAAGTCGTGATGGAATTTTATATATGTACTAGAAATACAGGCCATGACAAAATAGACAATCTACAAATAAACTAAACACCTCGATAATAAAGCGCATCAAGTCCCCAGATGGTACTTGTTATGCATTGAACCAACAAGATGGAATCGATATTTAATATCTTCCGATAGAGACTGTTTGTCGCATGAAAGGTGTATGCTATGTTCAACTAACCGTCCCAGTCATAATCATCCTCGTCTTGAAAGAACTTGACCAGTTTGTGCCGATACCGATAACCAAGAAAGACACAGACTGGGATTGCAAGGACAAAAAGGCAAGCTGAAGATATTCCTAGAGTAAGCCCTAGTGCCGACTTGGCTGTAAACGATAGAACTATAGTTATGAAAGGATAATTTAAAATAAAGGCATTTTATTACGTTTGCTTAGAGATACAGTCGTGTGGGGAATGGGAGCGTAGAGAGCGCCCTTGAGCCACGGATCTTTCAGTCTAGGGCTCAATCAAAACTATTGACGTTTTAGTTATTCTAAATACAGAGTACATGTATTTGAGTGGCACCCCTGTTGCCGAGAGGGAGTGACAGATCAACAGCACTTCTGAACCACTAACCTAAATATCTCTTATACAAAGTGTTTCCATACAGTTATTCATTGTTTGTGATCAATGAGTCAGTGTTTGTCCTTAAACACATATGAGTTGAGTGTGTTTCTCTCTGTGCCTCGCTTTCATTTTGTTATCTCGTTATACGATGTTCACATCTTAGAATATCTCATAGTTTCAAAGAAAGAAAGAGCTTAGCAAGAACCATGTCATATCATATTCCTGTTTCAAGGACGACAGACGTATTTGATTTGTTTCGAATTGCCATGCAAATTCGAGAGCTCGATGTCACACGAGAGCGCTTACAAACATAGACAATGCCATGCCTTACTTCCTGTTTACAGTAGTAACGTATGTTGCTTTAGTTTCATGCATCTTGCTACTGTCTTGCATTCGTCGACGTCAGACGTATCATATTGAAATAAATGTTTGGATCATTCCAATACTATTCTGGGTAGTTTGAAAGTTCGAGATCTCGTATTTTTGGGTCGCGACATTATGAGACCAATCGAAATTATTGAACTTCTAGGATTTATCATTATTATTATTTACAGTTTATATCAGGGACGATAACATATGTCGCTTTTTTTCTCTTTATCTTCGTTCCCGGTGAGTATTCGCCTAAAGTACGATTTAAATACACATGCCATATTCAAACTGGCTCAGGATGTACATTCACAAGCTCCCGATCAAAACTTAAATGTTTCCAACATAAAAACATTAAAACTTGTTGTACTTCCTACACTTACACCAAATTAAATCACACTGGACAGGATGTCTATATTCCGAATGAAGAAAGAGATCTATGTATGTGACAAATATACCATATTTCCGTATACCTTACTGGTGTAAATTCGCGATTCCCCCACCCCACATAGGCGATCCCTTCTCGACAACAATATAACGTTGAGCAACTGGGGAATGAGGAGCCAGGAAGACTGTACATAACCATATGGAAAGTTTTCAGTACTGCAGTTTTTATTCAGGGTCGCTATCATTAACATAGTATTGGTAGGAGTCAATAGCACCCCCCGCCTTTTGTGATGTTCTGTGATAGCACAATCCGTAGGAAAATGCAAACGTGAATCGGTGAGATTAACTTACTTATAACATGGATTTTGAACCAACAATGATCGGTATTGTTTGAAAAGTCCACAGCTGTGTATTGCACCAACGTTGTTCCTTCCTGGAATATATCGCTTGGGTTATGGTTACTGAACAGAATGACGTCATCAGAATTGTCCTCAACAGCTGGTACAAGCCATGTTACGTTGGTGTACGCCTTTCCACTTTCTGTATATTGTGTTATATCTTGTGGGCATCTGAGTATGACTGGCGGTATTAAATCTGTAGGATGAAACAATTTGCTGCGTAGTGAGACTTATATTTCATCGAATGACAAAACAAGAGTACAAAGAAAAGGTAATAGCCACGAATGCCCCATGATTGCTTGAAAGGTAATCAATAATGCTACAGAAATTATATATATATAATATATATATATATATATTTATATATTTATATATATGAAATATTATTTATTTATTTATTTATTTATTTATTTATTTATTTATTCCTGGCAGCTTACAATGGATAATATAGTTAGCCATATTTCACAGAAACGTCCACTTTATGCATACCATGTTGACAATGTGTTCCATTCCAGCCCTCTTTACAATGACAACCGCCATACCGATCGCAGGACGTAGAAGAACCGGTTACGCAATCGCATGACTCGTTGCAGTATCGTCCGAACTGGTTTACGGGGCATTCTGGTAAAAAGTAAATACATGCATATGCAACGTAAGCAATTCGCAGTTTCTGTGAGTTGGTACGTTATCGGTGTGGTGTCAAAGCCGGCGCCGCTATATTGTTTCTACACTGTGACGTTTGTAAAGCATGGGCCTGACTCCAAAGTGCGATAAAAGAATCTGATAGATATACAAATATTTACATAAATCTATATTAACATGGAATACGTGAATGTAAATGTATGTATAGTTGCAGTGTCAATTAAATACAGCAAGTTTCGATTTTCCCACCAAGAAACTGGAATTCATCAAAAAAATCTCAGAAAAAATACATATGAAAACGTACTTGTGATGACCGTAGCTATGGCTATGTACTTTTTGTTGTGCTTGTCCATTATATGGCATTCGTAGGCGCCTTCTGTCAATGTCGTCACCCTTTTGATTTGCAAGTCTGATATTCTGTGAAATTAAAACCATAAGAGTATTGATGAAGGCAATGTATTAGCCTTATTATGTTTTTGTAAACACTAACACCTGTGGCCACTTTAGTATAGATCACGCCTACATGATACAGACAGAAATTTTGCTTATAATAAAGACAAAACAGACCCTGCCAAGGGTTGTAAATGAGAGCTAACGATTGGCACTCTGTGTTAAAAATTGAGACGTAAGATACCACTTCCATTCATGAAAGCCTCTACGCGATAATTAGTTTATTGAGGCAATACACTTTCATGAGATCACTGCTATAACATAAGCAAACTTGTGTGTCCTATGCAGACAGTGTGTATGGGGAAATTGAAATAAACAAGACTTGTGTACATGGTGCATGGTAAAGTTACATTGTATCTCAATCTTGAACACAGGGTGCCAATCGTAAACTCTCACTTACAACCCCAGATAGAGCTAGATTTGCCTTTGCATCAAGTCGGCTTAATCAACACTAAAGAGGCCACGGGTGTAAGTTTACAATGGAAATACACATACCCTTTGAATTGGTTATCGATGTGAATTGCGCTCGTCTGATTCTTAAAATGAAGATATTTTCCATTGTAATACCATGTTATGCTTTTATCCCATTCGTACTGTTTTTTCGGTAAGTCGATGTTTTGGCTGCTACAGGTCAACCCCGCAAAGGTTCCATACTGAGCTTCACTTCTTTGAGGGACCACCATTATGGAAGCCTTGGCTGCAAACGTTGACAGGAAATGACAAAAGAAATGTTAAAATGACGGGAGAGAATAATTGATGCCAAAAGAGGTCAAAATTCCAACTATACGTCATAAACCTCGGCATAGTGCAAATATTTTTATACTCCAGGACTTCACTCGAATAATACAAGAGTAATGTTTTCAGAAGAAGTTCAAATAATCGGGCAATTCATAATCTAATGATTGGTTTTTGAATCTTCGTCCAATTCATAGACATATAGTCCAATTTTTGACTAAAAAACCAACGGTTGCCCACTAAAAGATGCAAAATACTTATACACGACACAAGAACACTATAATAGTATGTCCCAACCATTTAAATGAGAGTGTAGAGCTAAGCATCCTTGTTTCTATCAGTCTGAAGATTGCAGGATACTTGAAACTAAAGTAACAACATACTATTAATTTGTACTTGAAGTAATTTGTGTTATGTGTGTATGTATGTATGTATGTATGTATGTATGTATGTATGTATGTATGTATGTATGTATGTATGTATGTATGTAGGTAGGTATGTAGTATGTATGTATGTATGTATGTATGTATGTATGTATGTATGTATGTATGTATGTATGTATGTATGTATGTACGTATGTACGTATGTACGTATGTATGTATGTATGTATGTATGTATGTATGTATGTATGTATGTATGTATGTATGTATGTATAGATAGATAGATAGATAGATAGATAGATAGATAGATAGACAGACAGACAGACAGACAGACAGACAGACAGACAGATAGATAGACAGACAGACAGACAGACAGACAGACAGACAGACAGACAGACAGACAGACAGACAGATAGATAGATAGATAGATAGATAGATAGATAGATATGAGAAACACCACTTAATATCAAGCCTTGTGACTTTGGCTATTAAAAGTCGAAAATGAACTTGTAGTTATTAGATCAGTCACACATTCTTACGTTTTCAGAAATTGAGGTAAACCAACTTACGAATATCACATGCAGGTCGATCCATCCAGATGTACATTTGCAGGCACCATTAAAAACGCTACATTTAGCTCCATTCTTACAGATGCATGGTTTATGGCATTTAAACCCGTATTTTCCTGTTGGACAACCTACCAAAATGTGAAAATATGCACATCTCATCATTTTCCTTTTTACTTTCTTCTTATACTTTTACTTAGAATGGTATAATTTACTCGAACCCTCTGTGGCTCATCCATGACAATTAAAGGTAAATCTAATTTCCCCCTTTGGGCTAACGCAAGAATTGCAGCCATTTTGAATTACTAGAGGCGGTAAATACAGAGTAATATGTTTCAGCAGTACAAAAGTTTAGAAGGCAACCCCTGATTTGATTTTTTTACTTCATAACGGAATGGTTGAACGTTTAAGTCTAACTACAATGATTTTGTCCCGCAATACTCATGATCAGGTTAAAGTAGTGTTGGTCTGAAAAACAATTTGTAGTATGTGGAGATGGTTAAAATCTCACCTACATAAAATTGAAAAAGCTTATCAAGTAGTTCTTACCTATGTAATCTAACCAAGCGGTTTCTGAGAAAACGAGTTTGCCTTCGATCTCCACGTCGCAGTGTAATTGCAGCGGTGATAATGTCGTGTTGATGTTTTCAGACGTCACTTATACAAGTGAATAACGTATCATTCCAGTATTGTTGTAATCAAACCATTTTTTGTTGATAATAGCGTCAGGGGGAAAGTCCTCCTGTACAGGAAAACAGTGCTCACATCAAATTAGCATGTGTTTTTTCACATTCTGGTTCTTTGTCTACCATGCCTAAACTCATTTTCATTTTCCTTGCGAAATTTATGATTGTATAATAAATAATTTAGATGTATTGATAAAAGTGGCAATATGCAGTGTCTTGATAGCTTTGTAGCCAATAAGACCAGGTTCAAAAAATGGCGAGGGGGCTGGAGGAATTGAGAGGATGATTCGAAAATTCGGGGGTAGTCGAGGGGGATTTGAAAGTTTTGCTCTGACCATAGGGGGACTTAAAAAGATTTCGATGCCATCAAATGTTCTAATGTAAGTTATACTAAGACAACATCTAGAACTGTTTTGTCGCATTTTCTGACTTGAATTTCAACAATATCTAAAAAATGTACGAATTCCATTAAATTTTCGTAAAAACAACAAGTTGGCCTTCCAATGGGGAAGGAGCTGCAACTGTTGATATTTTTTTTCAATATTTCTATGCAATCAAATACAGTTTCTTTGCTTCTCTCTTAAGCATGCTGAAAAACAATATATTCAGTTTGTCTAAATATTGGTGATAATTGAATTAGAGTTCAGACTGAAAGTTATTCTCTATGATACAAATGCACGGTACACGTAGGCTGTGTTGGCAAGCTGAATACTGGGCAGCTCAATATGCTGTAGGGAGTAGAACAAGAACGCAGTTGTTTAAACTGAACAAAAATATTGTAAAATAACAAAATTAATACAGCTACTACCCTGATACTGCCTACAGGCAGTGTCACTCTTGCTGCATACCGGCAGTGACAGTGATAGCTCTGACTCTAATGTAGCTTTAGAAGAGTTTGGGTCATAGGACACTCAACTGACAGTGAAAGATACATTTACAACTACACAAGATCAGGCCAACACATAGAAGACTGGGAGACTTAAAAGTTACCATAGATTCTTGAATTCTGGAATATGAAAATAATCAAATATTTGAGACAAAATGGGTCACCATGCTTGGTGTTATACAAATCTACGACGAAAAGTCATTTCAAGTTTATGAATTGAATAAAATTTTCACATTTCATCGTACAATAACACAAAAGTAAAACTTTGAACAGTAAAGACTCTTATTTAAATTTAAAAAAACGTGACTAAATGGAACCATTTATTTTTTACCAAATTTGCTATTATTACACCCAAAATTTCTGAGATTAAAACATTTATTTCATGGATTATTTTAACCTTTCAGTATTGTTAATTTTGTAAAACATTTATAAGAAGTATTTAAGTTGTATATGTCTTGTACTTTTGGGAAAAAAATCGGTAGGTCACTGTGCTCAGTTTTTCACATTTTGACAAAATGAAGTCAGGAATTCACACTTTGCATACTCTCTCATTATTGTTATTTTGTGTGATTTTCAGCTTGTGCCATTGACCTGGCCAGAGTTAGATAAAGTCAAGCCAGCTTAGATTGATAGATCCCAAAAGTCCACTGATGCATTTAAAAATGAATCAATTTAAGAACTTGCGCTAGTTATATTGCTCTACAGCCTGCAGATAAGAAGTAGAGTCAAATATTCGCGATTGACGATTTATGGATTCATAAAAGTTTCATAAAGGTTAGTGTCCTTGGTGAATAATGCAGACTCTCGTAAGTGCATATCTAAAATGTACTTGGTGAAAACAACATTGTCGATGTAAAATAAAGATCATTGATTGACAAGTCAACCACATGTATGTGTCGCGCCTGTTGTGACACAGTTGAAATTGTAACAGTATGTCATCATCACTTCTAAAGGCCATTTAAAATGTACTGAATATTCAATAAACGAAATACTCCTGAAAACCAAGGAATGCCTCAAAACTAAACAAGCAAAGTTTTTGCTATGAAGCACAACAAAGAGTTGGAAGAACAAATTAGGATACTAAGCATGTCATCTACATCATAAAAAGCTCTGCCGGCAAATATTAACTATCAAAATATGACTATCAAGCCAACGTTTGAAAGCAAGGAGTGCCGTCAGGTACATAGACAGCCGTTTTGCCTATACCATTATATGTAATCTCGCCGGCTTGAACTCTTATCTATTATCATTTAAAACTTGTGCTGGGTGATTTAAAGTTAAATTCAAGATTTTATACTCCTCGTAATTGAAAGTCTTGAACTTTGCTGAAATTTCCCAAACAAAACTTCCAACTGTTCCCTTTAGAAATCAAGAATAAAAACCAGGAGTCACCTTGCAAATTTTGGTACAGTAAAAACAAATAATCTAATCTTTTGCGGTATTTTAAATTCAAAATGGCAGTCACCCTTGTGTTAACTCTATGGGGAAAAATTATTTTTCAATTTTCACAAAAAATGAGACGGTCTAAATTTACTTGCTTCGAGAACTTAAAAATGACCCCGCAAAATCGGAAAACCCAAAAGATTGTAAAAGTTTGAGATTCTACCTTATTGTCCATTTCTGTTTTCACAATAGAAAAAACACCACCATGCACAACCACCATAATCAATCAATCAATCAATCAATCAATCAATTATCATTATCATTATCATCAATAACAACAATAAAGGATACAACAACTTCAACACATAGTGTTGTCATAATTACCTTATGAATGTATACCCTTACGTGTATACCATTGCTCGAGCACTTTTGAAGGTTAACGTCTGTAACGTCATGGTGCTGTGTTTTCGTTCTAGCTTTGGAAAATGCTGTCAGCTTACCTGTGTAAAAAAGGTATAGTCAGATTTTAGAGATGCAGGCAACCATGAAAGAACGGAAATTTTCAAACAGGCCATTTTTACTGAAAGTCGCTTCCTATGCACATACCAAGATCAATGACCCTGAAACGTCTTACAAACTTACGGCTTCCATACATATTTATTAATTTGTTCTGCAATGCTATCCAAATCGGTCGCTAAGAAGACACTGTGCTTTGATTGTACACTTCCAGAGAAAGAGATATTCAAATATGCCTGTATCAGATTCTCATGTGAGTGTCACTACGAGAACATGACTCTGTCTATATATGCTGGGATGCGCAAATCAATATTTTACTGCATGGGGATACTTGGCCGTAGTACCAACGCAAGGACAATTTACGTAAAGTTGGCTAGTCGCCCGTCTCAGATCGACTGACGCGTAAGCTCATGTAACGAAATTAGTTCTTTTAGATTAGTACTTCCTCCCTCAAACGAATGATCAAAACTGTGACCTTTGATTCAGACGGGGAGAACAGACAGTTCAGATAGAGTTTTGAATAATGTTGACAACCAATGTCGCCTAAGTTAACTAAATAATTGACGAAATCTCGTGATTAACAAAATATTTACTCAACGTCAAAACATGTTTTAATATTTTCTTCCGCGCTGAATATCTCGTGATGTTGTTAACATGTGTAGTCTCGGTTACCAAGACTGCACTTCATGGTTCTGTAGGTGCAGTCGGACGAGCGCCCCGCAGTGCAGTCTGACAGAGGAATGCGATTATGCAACTTATGGTTTAAGACTGGTAAATAATAATGTTAAGACATGTAACCTCATTGTAGCGACAAGTATGTTTTCCCTTTGAGCCGCCGCTGTGATTCCCAAGATGTACATTTCTGCAAGTACGCTATAATGATGTTTTGTCGGAAAATAATCAAGGTCTCAGACTTCAAATCACCTTGTCATCCGCATGTTTCTTCACCAGGCAATGTGACTCAAATGTAGTCAACTTTGGTAGAGTCAATCAAGATGTATATTCCTAATTAGGAAAGTTCTTTAAATATGCAAATTAGCAGTCAACTTTCACGTCAATCGTAATATTTTAACCTCCTTTCGATATATACGTATTCCCCTTTCGATTGGCAAATTAAAGTTACGACGATTTAATTGTGCAATTTATTGGTGGAACAGAGAAAGTTAGCTAAATTCGGTTTTTTGGCAATAATTCAAATATCACAAATATCTTTATGGTTTAATTATGAACTAGAACTCACGATAAACACTCAACTAACTACTGTACCGCTCTTGCGTACGACAACCTTTTCATCTGTGAGAAAAGTTTGTCAAGAATACATTGGCATCACCAACTTGTTCTTCAAACAAAATTTTTCCTTACCATAACAGTAAGTTTACAAGTGGGTAACTCATGTCACTCAACCAACATCTTTTAAACGCTTTATACTACAAGATGACATACTAATCGATATCTGTGATTTCTTATTTCAATAACTTCAATTAATTTAAACCATTCAG
Source organism: Ptychodera flava (assembly GCF_041260155.1). Classification (NCBI taxonomy): domain Eukaryota; kingdom Metazoa; phylum Hemichordata; class Enteropneusta; family Ptychoderidae; genus Ptychodera; species Ptychodera flava. The sequence continues at coordinate 24,609,604 of NC_091946.1, forward strand.
AGATACACATTCTAAAACAAATACAACATAATTGGAGTCTACCACATTCCTAAAGCAAGACAGGCTTATTAACTCTACTATTCATGCCGTTAAAATCTACCGAACTTGCTTTGCAAATATTCGATACTTACCGAATATTCAAAACCCTAAACCTCACTAGCATAGCAAAGTACAGGAACAAATATTGCATCAAAAAGTATACAAGATTTACATTTACATGCCACAAAGTTTTTTATAGTTAATTGTACCAAAAATAATGCCTTCAGTTACTTGGAGACAATATTTGACTTTGCAGGTGACCAAGACAATCTGATGAAAAAAGTAACCCTACATAATTATAATGCTTCACAATTTCACCCAGGTCCTGTTTTCCCGTGAATAACTATTTCTTATACATTCTGAGATAACCTCCTCGACAAATTGACATCTATTCCCCATTGTTTACAAAATTACATTTACATACCAACTGTGGGAACGTCTACAAAACATAGACAAGAAAAACACGCCCCCTGTACAGTCTAACTGACAAGAGGTAAGCCTTACGACATTATCGTGGGAGTAAGGAAGAAAAAACACTTTCATTGAATGCTTTATTCAACAACGAACTTCATATAATTGGTACCAAAATACGATAACAGTATCGGCGCATGTTCAGAATACTGTCAAACCCGACCTTCTCCAAACAGAGGGTATTTTGTTCATAAATCACATTTTGCAAATATTCATTCAACTTTAATTAATTTGTAAACCCAACATTAAAATATTGGTTGGGTTCACCTTTTAGCTTGTCAAGAAGTCGTAAGTTGCGTGATAAAGAAGTGGTAATTTATGCAAATGTATGCAAATAGCCCGACTCCCAGGTGTTCCTCCCCATTTCAAATTTTCCAAAGAATTTAACTCCACACTGGCTGGGTCAATTTTTTTTAAATTTTCACATAATGTTCTTTAAGTGCTTTTTAACAAAACTACTATTTTGTTCGGCAATAAAGTTCTTACATTTTGAAGAAGAAGCATTTTAATTTTGCCAATAATGATTTAATCACTTTTTTGAGTGTCAGTTATTTTATTCTTTGAGTAAACTAGTGCTACCATACTAAGTTTTAGAGTCTCTGCGTTTTAAAAGATTTAGTTTCAGGGGGTTTCCTTATCAGTTCTCATGAGAAATATTGCTTTGAAAAAAAACCGTGTTGGCAACAAGAACCTCCATCTTAAGTTTCATGCACTCTGCAATAATCGGATAGATGAAGTGAAAGGATCCTTAGCCCCTCACTCTCTTTTACAACCTTGTGATGTAAATATTTATTGAAGGTGGTGTTAGGTCGATGCTTTGTTAATGATTGCACATTAGGAATGCTGACAAATCTACACTGTTAAACAAGCGCTGTCGCTAAGTAACAGATTTCATTATTTTGCACTTGAAGTAATGTGTTAATATATATATATATTATATATATATATATATATTATATATATATATATATATATATATATATATATAATATATATATATATATATTTACAGATGTCCTTGTTGGAAATAGCAGTGCTCAATGCTAAAAGCAGAGCGATAACAGCATAGCGTGTGTACGTGTGTATGTTTGTGTCTGTGTGTACTTACATTTCCCATTATTCATATCGCCCTCAACAAACTCATCGACTGGCCTTCGAAGAATGCGACCCAGTGGTACTTTCAATGTCCCGACAAGAAAGGTAAATGGTAAAGTCTACAGGGAAGAAAAAATTATTTTCTCTAAGTTTCATACAATGGAACGTTATAATAGTTGCTTGCTTTCAGTAGTTTTGTAACATCAATAGAAGATAGCGAGGGCAAGGACCAGGTCACGATTGTATGTTGTCACCTAAAATCCATGTTACTTACAACGGTTATAGTAAATATATCATCGCCGAAGGTATTAAATTAGAATTAGTATACACTGTCTTTATCTACCAATAATTACAGCGAACGGAAACTCTTGTGTCTGAACCTTTGCATACGAACTCGTCGTGAGGGCGTAAAACGGATATGTCACATGCAGAGTGTTGACACGGTCAACGGCTCCATTATCTGATCGTCATACCAAGCATTACTTGGCTAGTCGTTCCAAATGACAGGGCCAGAAACCAAAAGACAAAAGCCAAAGCACAGCCAATTCAAATACTTCGGCAGCAGCCGGTAATGTCGCCGCAATGGGTGAGCAAAGTCCCCATTACCATGTTTATCACTTTGCCATTTAATGATCTGCTTGAAATTGTTATATCTCGTTTCGTTTTGCTGTAAGATACATCCCTCACACTCGACTTTATATTCAAAGGGAGTCCAGATATGAGGATTTTAGTTACTCGACTTGAACTATTACCCGAAACATAATAACTCCCTTTTGGCTTCCAATACGTTCACGGAAACCTTTGTAGATTTTACATTTTCGAGACATAATCAAAATTTTCGAGAAATTAGATGATTTGTTAATAATTGACCAAGACATATCAAAGTCCTGCTAATCAGGACACCACTCACTAATCACATACAAGTAATTGTTTCGTAACAAAAGCAATGAACTATATTTTGTGTATTCGTTCTCACAAGAACAAGGACCGGGACTTTAATGTTTTATGGTAAATTATTGACAGAGCATCAAGTTATTCTAACAGAAGCCAATATATCAGAAAAGGTACGAATAATTAGTGCTGATAAATATAAATTGTTAAGCAACTCCCTGGATTGGTTTCAAACTGTCGTTAGCAAAAAGAATATTATTTATCGAATTTCAACACCTGGAAGGCTAGCGAGACTTTTTGCCGACAAAGAGGTTCGGAAGATTTGGACGTAAAGTCAGGCGAGTGAAAAAAGCGGAACCGTCGTTACCTATAGTGTTTCTATGAGGAAGTCCGCGGGTGTACTGATATGATACGAACACCAAAGATAGTGAAATCGAAACTAGACCAAGGTGCATCAAGAGCTGAGGGGTCACTATCTGAGAATGGTGACTTCTACGAACCCAACATGGTGCTGTGCCCTTGAGCAAGTCATTTTACACCTCGTTGCTTTATCGAGTAGTGGAAGACGGGTAACTCAATCCTGTAAATTGGCTTCTCGCTCACTTGATGGTTCATTACATAAATAAAAGCTATAGAAATACTCTAATTTTCCTCTTTTAGCGACAAATTTGGAAGGAGAGTGTACGTCCAATTTTCACAATACATGCTTCAAGGACACAACTGTAGCTGTCGCCAGGTAGGGATATGTTAATGAGTACTTCAAAGTTGATACCAAAAATTAAAATTTGCATAGGGAAACATTCAAAAAGAATATTTACCGTATCGTTATGAGTTATACAAAATTCCTTTTGGTTCAAACGTCTACTTTAACTGTCTACCTCTGTAGAGTAATTGACTTGCGGGGTTCAGGGAGTGAGTCTTTTAACTTGAAAAATTGCCTTGAAATTAAAAGTATAATGTCGATTTAAACTCTATATCAAGCAGAGTTGCTCGAGGAGTTCAAAGCGAACCCGCATTCGATCCATGAACGTATTAATGCAGACAAAATTCAGTTATTGTCAGATAATTCACTCTTTTCAGCCCATGGAAAATAAATAACGACTATTTGTCGTGTTACCACAGGTGTGCCGCAAGGGTCTATTTTAGGACCTTTACTTTTCATGATATTTATTAATGATATGTCATTGTCTGTTGATTCCTCCACCCTCCACATGTATGCTGATGATCAGACACTACTTACGAAGGGAAAGTGTATTAGTGAAGTCAATGATGCTGTAAATCGTGATATTAAGTGTTTATACTTCAGAAACGAGCTCTACGCACGCTTTTTGAACTTCCGTTTGATTTCCCTTCAGTGGATTTATTTTCATTACTTAATGTCATGTCTGTCAGACAAAGAATATTTTACTTCACCGCAATTGAAACATTTAAATGTTTGAAAGGGTATGGTCCACAGTATTTATCTGATTTGTTTACCGCTCAGAGTGATGTACATAGTCATCATACACGGTCTACTTCTCGCCAGGATTCTTATGTACTTAGATGCTTCTCTAAATATGGTCAACGTAGCTTTGACAGTGGTTATTTGAATAGTTTACTCCTGCTTGATCTATCAAAGGCATTTGATCTTATAGATCATGAAATTTGCTTGAGCCCCGATGAAAATTACTGTACAAGTAACTCGGCCGCTCAATAAAAGTGTAAATAAATAAATAAATAAATAAATAAAGAGCTACGAAACTTAAAGACATACCCATCCATCCTGCTGGCCTCTTGTTGGCATTTCGCATGTCTCGTTGTAATATGGCGGCCAATCAATGACGTCATCAACCACTATTTCAATGGAATACGTTGACTGCATTGTTTTCTACTCATAAAAACAAGAAAACAAATTATCAACACTACAGAATAAAATAAAATTTGAACCACGAATTTATATACGTCATTTAGAGTTTGTAGACAGAGGATTTTATGAAAATGTTTCATGAATTGGACATTTTGGTGCTGTTGTGAAAATTACATGCGCTTTTATATTTATAAATTATTATCTAATTCTTAACAAAGATAAAAATATAATTAAGGCATCTTACCGGAGCACTGGTCAAGGCAATCTTTAGTGTGTATTCGGAGTCTATATCGTAATCTAGATACCCATTCACTAAAATATCACCGGTAATTGCATTCACTTTGAATCGATCATTCTGAGAACAGCAAAGTAACAAAAAACAGCATCAGAATAATTTGCATATTTTGAATGTGAACGTGGCCGAGTTTTGGTGTCTTTCAGATATCAGCGAAGTAAGGAAGGTCAGTCGAGCATGTTTGCTTTCAATTTTTTGTCCCATATGCAAGAATAATTTGACGTTCTATAAATGCATCGTAACGGCCCTTCAGAGAGAGGTTATGTTTTTTTTTCCATACGAGTTATGTGATATATTCGCATTTGAATATAGATTTGACTTTGCACATACATCATGACAGAGAAATGAACTGTTAGCATTTGGGAAAATGGCCATACTAACCTAAGAAATGAGTAATTAAACTATCAATTGACATCTAACCTTGTTGCCTTCAACTATTCTTACGCCCTCATAGCCAGATTGTGAAGAAAGCGTTTCTATCGTTTCGGTCATAGAGCAGGAAGCGTTGCCAGATGTGTTATCCTGAGTACATATAGTCAATTATAAAAATAAACAATGAACATATTAAGGTAATACGCACCTCGAAAGTAAAAGTCTTAAAACATTTGCTCAAACTTCTTTAATGAAACCTTTAACAATTCTCTTACTAAATCAAGGGTACCACTCAAAGTTTGAAACAAATTACCTAAAAATTACTGATATTCATAATGTTCGCCATCCCTGTCTTAACTCTATGGGGAATATATATTTTTTTAAATATCTAAGACGGAAAAATCTTTTGTATTCCAAGAGCTTTAAAGGATCCCTCACAGATAATACATTAGAATGGCAAAATTTAACAAAAATTAGAGTCCGAATATCTGTTTCCTGGGAGCATTCGACCTTAATGACCCAGGCTTGCAGTTTGTCTACGTATATTATTATACGGAAGACCCTTTTTCCAGGGTTTAATCATAGATTATTGCAGGTTAACTAATGAGAAAGCAACAAAGTCGTCTACTAGTCTAAGCTGTTTTCAAGTAATTTCCGAAACGTTACACCGAGGTGAAGCTGTGTTGGCAGGAAAGGTTCTCACTGACATTGAAATTCCATGACATGGAATTTTACCATGGCAACAACTCAAATTTATAAAGTGTGAGAAAAACAGAAGTGAGCAGATAAGCAAATAATCTTACCCAATTTGTAGTATTTACAACTCTGTCATTAACCAGTAGCTGATGATGATCAGTCGTTAACGTGGACCCATTGGTGATGGTTGTGTCGCCGTTTCGCCTTCGCAAAGTGAAAATGACTTTCCCAATGGGAGTGTCCTGGAATCATATTGGAGATAAAGCGCTGCCATATGCATGCATGTGTCCAGACTCTCACAGCCCTTGCTTTCATTTGAATAACAGCAGAGTTTGTGGGAAATTACGGGTAGCTTAGCTGAAAACAGGTCGCCTAACTCTATACATATTTGTTCTGCACCTATGATTCCAACATTGTGCCACTATATACATATACACATGACAGGTAAAATAATTCAATATTGTTAGTGATTGATTGTCCCTGGAGTGGATGTATTAAGTATTTATGTGCAAACGTGTATACTTTTGATGTCACTTGCGTACTTTACTCACCTCGCGAACGTGAACTTGGAATTCGCATGGCAACATTGCGTCATCTTCTAACCCCATCCATTCTCCTCTCGAGAGGCACGTGATCACTGAAGAGAGAGGCAATAAATAAATATGTTGTGTTGATATTGAATAACAATATGACACCTGACAAGGAAGTTGGTCCTATGACTGTTATGTCATATTTTCAAAACTAGGAAACATATTTTATCAAATGGGGTGCTCATGCTTTGGCAATTTGTTTGAATTGTTAATATTTGGTTTGGACACTGTGAGGAAGGAACTGTTAGTGTTCTTTCGTTTTGTTCGGTGTAGACATGTAAACTTGTCCTTAATTTTCTACATTAGCAAGCCGTCGTGATCGAATTTTTATTACTGTACACTTCTTTCACATAAAAACGTTTTGATCATAAATTCTTAATGCGAAAATCTCAGTTGTCGAGCAACATTAGACCATTTTGCAGCAACTGACTACGACGGCATTGTCTCGTCACTCGCTTAGTTAGCCTGACCCGGGATCACAAGACAAGGCTAGGAACGTTTAGAGATGTGTGTCTAAACGTAAAACTATCATTAAATGTAACTTTTCTTCGGATATATTCATGGCATTGCAAATTTGACATTGTGGAAAATTATGGGTCATAGGGAAATCGGGAGTCACAGGGAAAATTTTGCTTCTAGAGAAACAAATAACTTGACATTTACCGATGTTTCAAAATGGCCGTCGTCCCTGTGTTAACTCTATGGAGAAAAATAAAATTTTCGATTTTCGAAAACTTAGACGGCAAAAAATTTTCTTTCGCCAAGAGCTTTAAAATGAACCCCTAAAAGTGGTAGACCAGAATAGAATTGATAAAGGTATAAAATCCGACTATGTGTCCCCAGATGCGAACAACCTTAAAGTCAGGGCCTCAAAACTGTATAGATATGTCCAAAAGGGACACATGCAAACACTTGGTCCTATGAACGACGCATGCAAGACAGAGCACGATAGTGGTAAGAATCATAAAACTGATGTGACAAAAATGCCTTTGTCGCACGTTGGTTGATACAATGTATCTACCTTTTCTAGTAAGCCACTTACCTGGTAATACAACAAGTGACAATCTCAGCGTGAGTTTTGCTCTCCACATTTCGGATAGTGAGCAACGGTGACAACACTAAAACTGAAAAGGATTCGGATTACTTTGAGATTGAATACTAGTTACGCCATGCTGACCAACGCTGTATTAAACATATCTGTGGGGAGTACCAAAGGCTATTTACAAATTTTATCTGACCTACTCATTTGTCATCGCAGGGTCTAGTCTGCATAAGAGGCTGCGATGACAGACAGGATTATAGATAGTTAATAATTAACGTGGCAGAACGAGAAGGTAATGAAATGAGTAAACAGTCACATGTGTTGACCATTATTTCTGCTGTGACGTCATGATACATTGGCGTCATATATGTAAGCCATTAATATGATACATTTGCTCGACTTTCTTATCCTAATCAATTCTAGTTTATGTTCCGATATCGAAGTACTTTTTGACTTGAATTCAAGTATTTTCTATAATGACCGGTTCCCAATTCTCGTACATGTCTTTGCAGCGCGGCCCGACATTGTTCTTCTCTTTAATGATTGCATATCGGGAAACCCCACACTCATGATTTGTTTATTTTATTTTTTATTTTTTATACATCGAAACTCGATCGTATATGTTTCCTCATGTAACGTGGGACGTACTCTGACCGTGACGAAATGTATTACCATTCTCTCTGTTTTATAAAAGGAAATATATAAATTTATGCTAATGTAAACATCGGTGAATGAGGGCATTCATATACAAAAATGTAAGATGAATGCTATCAGAGGAAACAATATTCGACCAATAAAGTGAAAGCTAACCCATACAACTTGCATATGCAAATGTCATTATCGTTTAAAAAAAACACCGACTAGATTACCCTAGCAAACCTATACATATAATAATTATTGGTATTGGACAGAAGAAAGTTGAGCATAAAAGAACAAAAGAACTTTTTCAAAAAGTAACCATTCAAAGTTTATGCTTATTTATTCATAATTTGTATTACATATTTTTTCAAAGTCTTGTTACATTCGAGAAAACAATGTTTTACCCAAGTATGAGAACATGGGTCCAAAAAATTTGCAGATATAAATTTTTTATCTTTTACAAACCAAATTTACTATTGGACAAATTTTTTTTGGAGAAAATAAGACAATTGAGCAAAAACTAAGAAACACATTCTAAGACATTATAACGTGTGAATTTTACGCTAATTTTACCAATACTCAATAAGAGTATCGCTAGGAAGTGGCAAATTGAATTTCAAAGATGTAAGGCTAGTTGTCTAGAGAAAGCGATGTTATAATAAACAATAAAAAAATTAATCTTGAAAATTTGTGTATGCAAATTCCATCGCCGTTTCACACACATCAATGACGTCATCTCTATAAGAACTTACTGACCAAAATTGACAAACGATTTTTTAGAAGTTTGAGAAAATGAACGACGATAAAAAAAATAAAATACAAAAAATGCAGATTAACTAGAAATATATATGCAAAATTTCAATCTGTCTGACCAGTAGTTTGAAAGTGGGAAATTTTTTACCAAAAATGCCTTAAAAAATTCAGAGTTGTGTATTTCATCGTATTTGGACAAATCGGATTCGAGTCATCCCCAGGGACCTACATACAAAATATTAAAGCAATTGAACAGCCAGTTTTCAAGAAGAAGCTTTGAATGGAATAAAAAAAACATGGTCGACGATGTGCGACGGTTCGTAACCTATTTGATAAGCTCCGCGTCACTGACCATGGAGCTAAAACGGGACGAAAAGGCGTATGAAGTGAAATCACATCTAACAGAAATAGAAAAGTTCTAATCTTTTGAGTTTCATTTCCTTTCATCGGTGATACGTATCTGCTTGACAATGTTTTACTTTGCAATTTATTCTTCGAAATGAAAGTCTGCCAAGCAAATCTGAATGAAATATAAATAAAAAACAACTCCTTTAACCAGAAAAAAGACGGGTAGTTAGATATATTATATTTTTAACAGCCCTATTTGCCTTGTTTACAACATGCAAAATGCCAATCGTTAATTGACATGTACATTGCAGTCTACACTGACATTCACTTTTCAACAATAATATCGGTCATCACCCACACTAAAGGGCCAGTAATGCTAACTTTTAATAGTTTTTTCACGATTTTTGTTTCGAATGTCAACCATAATTTCTTGTTCTACTCCTCAAGGCATGTTGATATACACGGTTAAGTTTGTGTCAACCCAGCCCGTACATGTGTAAACTGCATTATTATTGTTGACAAGTGAATTCTGGTCCAGACTAGAAGTCAAATGTAAACAATAACGATGCATTTTACACATATGGACGCTAAGTTAACAATCTAAATAGTGGTTGTTTCAACATTCTTTGGGGAGTAGAATAAGAAGTTCAATTGACATACAAAATAAAAATAATGAAAAAATCATCAAACGTTAACATTACTGGCCCTTTAAGCTTATGTTGAATATTTTTACATTGAACATTTGAACATCGAAGAAAAAACTTTATTGAACAATAAAAAGGCTGAAAAATACACTAAAAGTTATAATAATCGAGCTTCAACTGATCAAAGGAAACAAAATGAAAGTAAGATTGTCATGTTCCCAGTGTTATATGTCTGCGATGATGGAAAATACTATACAATATAATCAACAAGACTTTTTCTGCAGCTTAATCGATCCATGGCTCCTAAACTATTGAAATAAGTGAAACAGGTGTGTCTTGATTTTTAACTAAAAATAAGAGAGTGTTGAGCAAATCTTATCATAATTTGCACAAAATGGAGAGCAGCCAGGCCTAAGAACCTGTAAATTTGAAAACTCTTGGATTCGAAAAGTATGTTCTGACTAAAAAAGAGACAACGCCCTGAAAATTTAAATATGCAAATATTATTATAATTTTCACTGGTTAATATCACCCTTATAACCAAAAGTGACACCTTTATTTCCATAACTAAATGACAATGCTATCTTGAAACCAAGTGACCTCTTCTTGGGGTTCCTTACAAAGCTACAGGACATAATATGAAAGTATCGATCTATGGCCTCATGACCTGTTTGCTTCTATTCACCTATTTATTACTAGATTGTGACAAATACATTATCGCCATGTCAAAAGAGGTGAGTGAGTGTGCTCCAGCATTACATGTAGGTAATTTTACAGGTCCGTAAGGTGCATCTCTAACAAGGATCTCTTTCACACCTTCATAACATCACCAGTGAAACTTTGTGTTAGTCTCTTGTGGCCTTGTGCCACGACAACTACAAAATGTGAAAATGGAGAATAAAAGATCTGCAGTAAAGAGTACACTCTGACATGACAGTGTACTATTACGCTGGTATTCAAATTATAAAGCTTACAGCTGAGCTACAATTTAGCAAAATCCAGGCAAAGTAGGTATAGTATCAAACTAGGAAAATTTTGACAATTGAGTTTGTTTCCGCATCAATTCAAAAGGAAGTTTAAAGTTATCTTTATCTTCGAGAAGTAAATGGGTTTGCATAGGCTCTCAATATATATTATTCTGAATATTTTAAAGTGTAAACCCTAAGTAAATATATGATACATCATACCGATATAGTCATTAGCTGTATTTTTTTTTGCAATATTTCTCACAGTAACTCATAACAAGCGCAAGCATTATCTAATACATAACAATCTTTGAATTAATATCTTGGTCCTGGTGTTCAATGTTCAGATGTCAACACATGTCAACACAGTGAAATACTGCTTGATTCAGCTTATTTAGATAATGAAAAAATTGAGAATATAGTAGTTAAAGTTATCAGTTGCTAGATATAGATTGTTGAAGCAGATAGCACTTTATTTCAGGTAACTGACCAATGTTCAGGGTTCCGAATGGTGTTCGACTGTACACTGATATGACTGAAACTCATGTCAATGTGCTTGTCTCAAAGCATCATGGGTTACACTGACGCTACAAACTGAAATTGCCATCAGGACTTAAGTTTGAATTTGTAGGGTGCATGCTTCTGAAAGTATATTTTACAGGTTGATTGAAGCTGAGTAATGTTTGGCATCGAGTTCTTTGAAAGATGAGTAGATACCTAAGAAACCGATAGAAAAAATTACGGTATTAAATGACTTTCACTAGGACTACGGCTCCCTTTGATGACTGATTAAGAAGAAACGACCACGCCATGCGAGAGAACACTGCGAAGACTCTGTCAAATGACTAGGTTGTTTAACCTAATATAGTCTTCACCTCGATGTCTGCCGAAAAGCCGAGCAGTTGCCTTTCTCACAAAGGACACCAGCGAAGGCTTCCTCTTAGGCTTTGTCAGTGCACATTCAAGTCTATTCCAGAATTCATCTTTATCCTGCTCAGTTTTAACACGATGCCATTCGAGGTATGTTATGGAACTCATAATATTGTCGATGACTGGTGAAAGCTCTTTCCCTTCGATGTTTTCTATAAAAATCGGGATTAGTTTTTGTCGCTTGGTGATCCAGCTATCCATTGCCATTCCGGCTTCATGCATACAATAACCGCTTTCAAGGTAGGCGTTTGATAGGATCAAAATAGATGCACGACTGTTCTCAAAGGCTTCACTGATGTTTGTGAAAATATCTTCAAAAAGAAAAAAAAAATGAGTTAAGGTAGAGGGTCGCATATGATATAATACTCTAACACAACAATGTAATCGGTTTTGATAAAAAAATCCATGAAAATATGAGTCTTGTACAGCAAAACCTTTGGAATAAAAGTTGGAATGGTACAATGTTCTAAAAATATCAGGAAATTCAGTCATATTACATCTTCCTGCAGGAAAATCTCGCTCGTGCAGCAACAATTTTCGATTTTTTTCTTTCTCGAGACGGTCCTCTATAGTGTCGACAAAGTCTTCGTCTTCGCTATTATATGATACCATTGCATCGTATTTCTTGGTTTCTATAATGAAAAAGGCATCAGTTATGTGTTAAAGGAGGTAAGATGAAGCACTTCCTTGAAATTGGTAATGGAATTTATTTTTATTTTTAAGAAGTAGCTTTAAATTTTCGACTGTTTAAAAGTTAATGATAGAGTGGCTGAATTAGCATTTAATCCCAAGTGTCTGACAGAATGGATTAAGTCGTGATGGAATTTTATGTGTGTACTATACTAGAAATACATGCCATAATAAAATAGTCAATCTACAAATAAACTCAACACCTCGATAATAAAGCGCATCAAGTCCCAAGATGGTACTTGTTATGTATAGAACCAACAAGTTGCGATCGATATTTTAATATCTCCCGATAGAGACTGCTCGTCGCATGAAAAGTGTATGCTATGTTCAACTAACCGTCCCAGTCATAATCATTATCGTCTTGAAAGAACTTGACCAGTTTGTGCCGATACCAATAACCAAGAAACACACAGACCGGAATGGCAAGGACAAGTAGGCAAGCTGAAGATATTCCTAGAGTAAGCCCTAGTGCCGACTTGGCTGTAAACGATAGAACTATTGTTATGAAAGGATACATTTAAATAAAGATTGTGTTACGCATGCCAGGAGATACAGTATTGTGGTGGATGGGGCTCCATCGACTTCTACCCAAAGTATTGAAGGTTTGGTTATTTTAAATACAAAGTACAGGTATTTGAGTGGCACCCCTATTCAGAAAGGGAGTGGCAGATCAACAGCAGTCCTAAACCAATAGCCTGAATATTTTACAAAGTGTTTCCATACAGTTTGTCATAAATGAATCAAGGTGTTCCTTTACACATTTATGTGTTCATTGTGTTTCGTTTGTGTTTCGTTTTTATTTTGCTATCCCGTTATACAATGTTCACATCATCGAGTATCTCAACGTTTCGAAGAAAGCAAAAAGCGTAGGAAGAACCATGGCATATCATATTCCTGTTACAAGGACGGTAGACTCATTTGGTTTTGTTTCTAATTGCCATGCAAATGGAGAGCTCGATGTCACAGGAGAGCGCTTACCACATGTCATGCCTTACTTCATGATTACAGTGGCAATATATGATATGTTGCTTTAGATTCATAAATCTTGCATAAGTCGACGTCAAACAGATTAGCTTAACCATAGTGGCATAAATATTTGGATCGTTCCATTACTATCCTTGCTAGTTTGAAAGTTCGATATGTATCATATTTTTTGGTGGCGACATTTTGAGACCAATCGGAAAGTTTATTGAACTTCGTGGATTTATCATCATAAATTATTTGCAGTTTTTGTAAGACACGATAATATATCGCTGTTTGATTTTTATCTTCGTTCCCGGTGAGTATTCTCCTAATGTACGATTTAATCACACAGGCCATATTGTCAACGCAACTGTCTCAGGATGTATATTCACAAGCCCCAAATCAAAATTCTGGGTTTCCAACGTGAACCAATTCAAACTCATGGTATTTCCTATACTTACACTGAATTAAATCACACTGGACAGGGGTCTTTATTTAGAATGGAAGAGGGGTCTATGTATAAATATACATATTTCCGTATACCTCACTGGTGAATATTCGCGATCCCTTCTCGACAAGAAGATGGCAGGTCGCTATACAATTAATGGACCCTCGCCTTTATAACGTCAAACGAATGAGGAATTAGGAGCAGGGAGACTGTAACATTCATAGGTCGCTATAATTAACATAGTTATGGTCAGAGTCCATATCACCCCGCCCTTTTGTGATGTTCTGTGATAACACAATCCGTAGAAATGTGCAAAGATGGAACGGTGAAATTAACTTACTTATTACATGGATTTTGAACCGACAATGGTCGGTATTGTTTGAAAAGTCCACAGCTGTGTATTGCACCATCGTTGTTCCTTCCTGGAATATATCACTTGGGTTATGGTTACTGAACAGAATGACGTCATCAGAATTGTCCTCAACAGCTGGTACCAACCATGTTACATTTGTGTACGCCTTTCCATTTTCTATATATTGTGTTATATCTTGTGGGCATCTAAGTATGACTGGCGGTATTAAATCTGTAGGGTGAAACAATTTGCTGCGTAGTGAGACATATTTTTCATGGAATAACAGATCAAGAGTACAAAGAAAAGCTAATAGACACGAATGTCCCATGATTGCTAGAAACGTAATGAATAATGCTACAGAAAGTTATATATATATATATATATATATATATATATATATATATATATATATATATATATATATATATATATATATATATATATATATATATAAATATAAAATACAGTGGTGAATGAAAAGTGACCCATGCGGGACTCGAACCCACACCCCGTAGACATTACGGATGCTCTACCAACTGAGCTAATGGATCAGTCGGTCCAATGTGGGCGGTCCTGACTCTTAGATGGGGCTTTTCATTCGTTGTGCGTTGATGGTGAGTAAGGCGGCTAAACTCATCACCTAACCTTTCAACCTAAGGATCCCGCGGGATTCTACAGGGCCTCGCACACAAGTCACCAACTTAGGAATATATATATATATATATATATATATATATATTTTTTTTTTTTTTTTTTTTTTTTTTTTTTTTTTTTTTTCCTGGCGGCTTACAATGCATAATGTGGTTAGCCATATTTTACAGAAACGTGCGCTTTATACATACCATGTTGACAACGTATTCCATTCCAGCCATCTTTACACTTACAACCGCCATACCGATCGCAGGACGTAGAGGAGCTGGTTAAGCAATCGCAGGACTCGTTGCAGTATCGTCCAAACTGGTTTACGGGACATTCTGGTAAAATGTAAGTATACTATACGTAATGTAAGCGATGCGCAATTTTTGATTGGCACACGTAATTATACACAGAGTCGACAAAACTGTCATTTTGTTTTGTTTATTACGTTGTCAAAAGGCACAACTGACGTTGGAGAGTTGTTTGTTGTCGGTGTGGGTGTCAAGGCCGGCGCCGCTGCATTGTTCCCAGATTGTGACGTTTGTAAAACATGGGCCTGACTCCAAAGTGTGATAAAAGAATCTGATAGACAACAAATATCTACATAAATCTATATCTACATGGATTAATACGTGCATGTAAATGTACGTATAGGTACAGTATTGGTTAATTAAATACAGCAATTTCGATTTTCCCACCAAGAAATTGGAATTCATCAATAAAATCATAGAAAAACTACACATGAAAACGTACTTGCAATGACCGTAGCTTTAGCTATGTACTTTTTGTTGTACTTATCCATTATATGGCATTCGTAGGCGCCTTCTGTCGATGTCGTCACCCTTTTGATTTGCACGAATGATGTTCTGTGAAATTGAAACCATAAGAGTATTCATGAAGGTATGTTTTAGCCTTATTATGTGTTTTCAAACACTAAAGTTTACAATGAAAATTCACATACCCTTTGAATTGGTTATCAATGTAAATTGCACTTGTCTGATTCGTAATATGAAGATATTTCCCATTATAATACCACTTTATGCTCTTATACCATTCTTCCTGTGTTTTCGGTAAGTCGATGTTTTGGCTGCTACAAGTCAACCCCACAAAGGTACCATACTGAGCTTCACTGCTTTGAGGGACCACCATTATGGAAGCCTTGGCTGCAAACGTTGACAGGAAATGACAGAAGAAATAATAAAAAAACGGGAAATAATAATTGATGCCAAAAGAGGTTAAAATTCCAACTATAAGTCTTAAACCATGGCATAGTGCAACTATTTTTATACCAGAGAATACGCTCGAATAAAACAAGAGTAATGTTTTCAGGAGAAGTTCAAATAATCGGGCAATTTATAATCTACTGGTTGGTTTCTAAATCTTTATCCAATTCATAGATATATAGTCCGATTTTGACAAAAAACCAAGTGTGCCAATTTAAAGATGTAAAGCACTTATACACAGTACAAGTATATGTATGTATGTATGTATGTATGTATGTATGTATGTATGTATGTATGTATGTATGTATGTATGTATGTATGTATGTATGTATGAATGTATGTATGTATGCATGCATGAATGCATTTATATGTACATACATATATACATTTATATATAAATATATATATATATATATATATATATATATATATATATATATATATATATATATATATATATATATATATATATATATATATATACATCGACGTTTACAGATGCCCTCGTGGGAAATAACAGTGCTCAATGCAAAAGCAGAGCGTTATAAATATATAAATAAACAGATTACTTCAAGTACAAAGTAATGAAATCTAACCATGTATCTTGCAATCCTCAGATAGAGTGAAAGTAATCCTTTCACGCTATCTGAGGATTGCAAGATGCATGAAACTTAAGTAATAGATTTCATTACTTTGTACCTGAAGTATCTGTTTATATATATATATATATATATATATATATATATATATATATATATATATATATATATATATATATATATATATATATATATATATATATATATATATATATATACAAGAAACACCACTAAATATCAAGTCTTATGACTTTGGCTATTAAAAGTCGACAATGTACTTGTTCTTATTAGATTAGTAACAAAATTTTACGTTTTCAGAAATTGAGGTAAGCAACGTACGAATATCACATGCAGGTCCGATCCATCCAGATGTACATTTGCAGGCACCATTAAAAACGCTGCATTTAGCTCCATTCTTACAGATGCATGGTTTATGGCATTTAAACCCGTATGTTCCTGTTGGACAACCTACCAAGTGTGAAAATACGCACATCTCAACAAAGATTGCAGTTAAACATTTCCTTTACTTTGTTCAAGACTTATACTTTTACTTAGAATAGTATAATTACTTGAACTCACGTGGCTCATCAATTACGATTAAAGGTAGATCTAATTGTTCCCTTGGGGTGAATGCAATAATTGCAGCAGTTTTGAATTTCAATATAGGTAATATGTTTCAGCAGTACCAAGGGTTTGGAAGGTAACCCCTGATTTATAATTTTTTTTTCAAATTGGAATGGTTGAAAGTTTAAATGAAAGTTTAAGTCTTTCAGTTTCGAAGCCCGTACTACTTTACAGTAAATAACTATAATGGTTTTGTCTCGTAATACCATGATCTGATTAAAGCAGTGTTTGTTTGAAAAGAATTGTGTAGCTACGTACAGATGGTTCCATTCTTCAACTACACAAACGTACAAAGAGCTAATCATAGCAGTTCTTACCTATGAAATCTAGCCAAGCGGTTTGTGAGAGAACGAGTTTGCCTTCGATCTCCACGTCGCAGTGTAATTGCAGCGGTGATAATGTCGTGCTGATGTTTTCAGACGTCACTTGTACAAGTGAATAACGTATATCAGTATTGTTGTAATCAAACCACTTTTTGTTGATAATAGCGTCTGGGGGAAAGTCCTCCTGTACAGGAAAAAAGTAATCACATCAAATCAGCATGTGATTTTTCACATTCCGGTTATTGTCCACCATGCCTAAACTTATTTTCCATATGAGTTTTACGATTTTATAATTAATAATTCTAGATCCTTCGATAAAAACATGGCAGTGTGCAGCGTATTGAAAGCTTTGTAGCCAATTAAGCCTTTCAAAAATGGTGAGGGAGCTGAAGAAATTCAGAGGGGATTCGAAAATTCTGGGGGTAGACGAGGGGGACTTGAAAATTTTGCTCTGGCTATAGGGGGTCTTGAAAATATTTGGGCTCCCAACATTTGGATGTCATCCAATTGTTTCATTGTTAGTTATAATTAGACAAAATGAAGAACTGTTTTGTCGCATTTTTGTACCATAATCTTATAATATATCTAAAAATGTACGAATGCCATTAATTTTTCGTAAAAACATCAAGTTAGCCTTGCAATGGGGCAGGAGCTACAACTGTTGATAATTTTTTAAATATTTCTATGCAATTTATCAAATACAGTTTCTTTGTGTCTCTCTACAGCATGCTGAAAAACACAATATTCAGTTTCTCAACAAAGCTTGTTTGTCTAAATATTGGTGATAATTGAATTAGAGTTCAGACTGAAAGTTATTCGTCAATGATACAAATGCACGGAACACGTAGGCTGTGTTGGCAAGCTGAATACTGGACAGCTCAACATGCTGTAGGGAGTAGAACAAGAATGCAGCTGTATAAACTGAACAAAATATTGTCGAAATACAAAGTTAATACAGCTACTGCCCTGATACTGCCTACAGGCAGTGTCACTGTCAATGCATACCGGCAGTGACAGTGATAGCTCTGACTCTGATGTAGCTTAAGAAGAGTTTGGTTTGTATTCATTTTCATTTACTAAATTTCTTTTCTGTATATGGACAACCCAGTCTGAAATAAATAATAATAATAAATAATAATAATAATAATAGGACACTTTACTGACAGTGAAACATGCATTTACTAGTACACAAGATCAGGTCAGAGAGCAACACCTAGAAGACTAGACGACTTGAAAGTTACCATGGATTTTTGAATTCTGGCATATGAGAATAATGAAATATTAGAGAAAAATGATGGGTCAACATGCTTGATCTTATACAAATCTACGACGAAAAGTCATAGGAAGTTTTTCTAAAATCACTTAAAGGCACTGTTCGCGATCCCCGGGATCGCCTTTGTTGTAGTTTGCAAGAGGATTAAGGAGGTGTGACAGCCTTTTGTTTTCCATTGAAATTGTAATCTGCCGGGTACATTTTCTGATGAGACAATCTGGTGCCAACACAGGCATTTAAAATAACCATTCATTTCAAGTTCATGCACTGAATAAAATTTTGACATCTCATTGTACAATAACATGAAAGTAAAACTTTGAACAGTAAAGACTCTAATTGAATTGAAAAAAATGTGTGACTACATGGAATCATTTATTTTTTACCAACATTTGCCATTATTACACCAAAAATGTCTGAGATTAAAACATTCATTTCATGGAATATTTTAACCTTCCAGTATTGTTAAGGTTGTAAAACATTTGTAATCCGTTTCTAAGTTGAACATGTCTTGTACTTTTGAAAAAAAAAAAAACGTTCGGTAGGTCACTGTGCTCAGATTTTTACAATTTGGCAAAATGTAGTCATTAAATCACACTTTGCATACTCCCTCATGATTGTCATTTTGTGTGATTTTCAGCTGGTGCCATTGACCTGGCCAGAGTTAGTTAAACTCAAGTCGGCTTAGATTGAGAAATCAAAAAAGTCCGCTGATGCATTTAAAAATCAATCAATTTAAGAACTTCCCTAGTTCTATGGCTCTACAACCTGCAGATAAGAGGTAGTGTCGAATATCTGCGTGCAGAACTACGCAATACATGTATATTTTTACTCTGCGTGCATTCCTCACAAATATGCGGCTATATGATAATTATAGGGGGGACTTGAAATTTTTGAATATTTTTGAAAATTTTAAGGGTATTGAGGGGGCATTTGAAAAAACATAAGATTTTAATCGCGATTCCTCCAGCCCCCTTCCCCTATCCATTTTTTCTGAACGCAGCCTTTCTTGACCGAGGCTCGTTGCCTTCATTGAATAATGTCTCAACAGCCAATCAGTTTTTCGATAACCCTACTTTCAGAGCCGGTGCAAATAATGACAATCTACCAATCAAATATATCCTTATCAACTAGAAAATGACGATTGATGGATTCATAAAAGTTTCATAAAGGTTAGTGTCCTTGGTAAATGATGCAGACTCTCGAAAGTGCATATCTAAAATGTACTTGGTAAAAACAACGTTGTCGATGTAAAATAAAGATCATTGATTGACAAGTCAATAACATGTATGTGTCGCGCCTGTTGTGACACAGTTGAAATTGTAACAGTATGTCATCATCACTTCTAAAGGCCACTAAAAATGAACTGAATATTCAATAAACGAATTACTCCTGAAAACCAAGGAATGCCTCAAAACTAAAGAAGCAAATTTTAACCTACGAAGCATAACAAACCAAATTAGGATACATAGCATGTCACCTACATCATAAAAAGCTCTGCCGACAATTATTAAATATCAAAATACGACTATCACGCCAAAGTTTACAAGCAAGGGGTGCCGTCAGTTACATAGACAAGCGTTTTGGCTATACCATAATATGTAACTCGCCGGCGTGAACTCTTATCTATTATCATTTAAAACATGTGCTTGATGATTTTAAAGGGACAAAGTCGGCCATTTTTCATGAATGTTGTTTGAGTGACCATGCATATATTCAATCCCGGTTTTAGACACGATCAATGAAACCATCGCGAAAATTAATTAATGGTCATGACCATTAGTTAATTTTCGCAATTTTCACTATGTAGTATCTTTATCAAACAAAATTCATGAAAAATTACCGACTTTGTCCATTTAAAGTTGAATTCAAGGTAACCGTTGTACACGCCTCGTAATCGAAAGTTTTGAAATTTTGCTCGAATTTGCCAAACAACACTTCCAACTGTTCCCTTTACAAATCAAGAATAAAAATCAGGGGTCACCTTGCAAATTTTGGTACAGTAAAAACAAATAATCTAATCGTTTCCGGTATTTTAAATTCAGAATGACAGTCACCTTGTGTTAACTCTATGGGAAAAATAGTTTTTTAATTTTGACAAAAAACTGAGACGATCTAAATGTACTTACTTCGAGAACTTAAAAATGATCCTGCAAACGCGGTTAATCCAAAAAGATTGTAAAAAATTGAGAGTCTGAAGAGTTGCTCCCGAGGCGCATTCTACCTTATTGTCCATTTCTCTTTTACAATGGAAAAACCACCACCAGTACCACTACCTCCACCACCATCATCAATCAATCAATCAATCAATCAATCAATCAATCAATCAATCAATCAATCAATCAATCGTCATCACATTTCAATCATCATCATCATCATCATCATCATCATCATCATCATCATCATCATAATCAATCAATCATAATCAGCATCATCACCATTACCATCATCGTAAATAACAACAACAAAGGATACAACAACTTGTAGTTACCTTATGAATGTATACCCTTGTGTGTATACCATTGTTTGAGCACTTTTGAAGGTTAACTTCTGTAAAGTCATGGTGGTGTGTTTTCGTTATAGCTTTGGTAAATGCTGTCACCTTACCTGTGTAAAAAGGTATAGTCAGATTTGGGAGATGCAGGCGACCATGAAAAAACGAAAGTTTTCAAACAGAACATCTTTCCTAAGTCGCTTCCTATACACATGGTAGGATCCAATGACGCCGAAACGCCATACAGAACGCAAGGCTTCCAGACATATAGTATTTGTTCTGCAATGCTATCCAAATCGGTCGCTAGGAAGACACTGTACTTTGATTTTACAGCTCCAGAGCAAGAGATATTCAAATATCGCTGCTTTTTCTAGTCTTGCTGCTTTGTTTGTTGTCCGTAATGTGCAATAATTCTTACTTGTCTGTGTTCTTTTAATTATTTTTTATACCATAGTAAGATATGTTTATTATATGGGATGTATAGACTCCTGAACTAAATAAAAAAAATATGCCTGTATCAGAAAAATAATATTTGTTTTTGCAGCGACATTTTGAGACCAACTCAGAGCGTTTGTTTAGCAGTGTAGATTAGTCAGCATTGATAATGTGCAGTGTTCCTGATACAAAAATTACATCGCTTGCTTTGCTCGATCCTTTGTCAATGATTGCACATTAGCAATGCTGACAAATTTACACTGTTAAACAAACGCTCTGAGTTGGTTTCAAAATGTCACCACCAAAACAAATATTATTTTTCAAATTTTAACGCCATCTACAAACAGAATGGTACGTCCCAAGGATGTAAAAAGAGTGTGGGGCCAAGGGTCATTTGACTTCATCTGTCTGATGATTGCAGGATGCATGACGAGCTAAATCCTTTGGCTATTTTTTCAGAAATTTTGTTTTGTGGTTTCCCTACATTTTCTGCACTGAATCCCTAAATTTTTATTTAATGCCAAGTATTTAGCATATCAACACAACCTTTATGAGTATAATCTACATTGTTATTGTTGAAAATTACTTGTTCTGTTTGAAAGCTTTCAAGTCCGAACTAGAATTCATTTGTAAACAATAAACAATGATCACTACACACATACATACAAGTTGAAAATTTCAAGCTGTGTTGACAAAACGAATACTCGAAATTTCAGCATGACAAACGGGTTAAGGTCAGACACGTAATACAGAAGCAGAATACTGAAAAACTTGCCACAAGTTACATCTTATGTCCCTTTAAGTAACAGATTTCATTACCCTGTACTTGAAGTAATTTGTGTTCAAGCCCCTGTAGCTGTAACTCTTAAAATTTTTGGAGCAGAAAAAGGCCTTTTATTTTCTCAGTTTTGTTTTTAAATTCTACAAATTTAATGATATACTCCTTTACTACTGAAAAATTAGACAACTAAATTTGAATTTTAACCGTTATTTTGATTTCTCGCCATTTTTAAAATCTGGTAATATTACGAAGAAAACAAGCATATGATGTCCCAGTGGAAAACATTCAGCACTATGCATAATATTTGACTACTCTGTCGTTTCTGTGAAGATTCCAATGCATATATGCATGGCGTAAAGTGTTTTTTCTTTATTTGCGTGGGGGCGTCATTTTATGTTTAGGCAAACGTTTATTATTAATCTTGCTCAAAATTACACATGCAGTCCCAGTGGACAGTTTATTATACTTGTATAAACACCCTCAATGAGTACATTCCCACGAACTTGTTTTACTTTGGAAGTAAAATCACAAAAATAATGCTGAAAGATACAGCTATTGGGCCTTTAATATATATATATATTATATATATATATATATATATATATTATATATATATATATATATATATATATATGACAGTGCTCAATGCTAAAGCAGAGCGATAACAGCTTAGTGTATGTACGTGTGTGTGTTTGTGTCTGTGTGTACTTACATTTTCCATTATTCATATCGCCCTCAAAAAAGTCATCGGCTTGCCTTGGAAGAAAGTGGTCCACTGGTACTTTCAATTTCCCGTAAAGAAAGGTAAATGGGAAAGTCTGCAGGGAAGAAAATACTTTTTCTAAGTTTCATACAATGGAACGTTATAATAGTAGCATCATCCACTTTCAGAAAACTGGCTTGCTTTCAATAGTTTTGTAACATCAATACAATATAGAGAGGGCAAGGTCACGATTTGTATGTTGCCAGCTAAAATCCATGTTACTCACGACGGTTATAGTAAAGATGTCCGTGCCGAAGGTATTAAAGAAGAATCAGTTTACATTGTCTTTATCTACCAATAATTACAGCGAACGGAAACTC
>NC_091946.1:24935640-25015640 GCF_041260155.1 Ptychodera flava
TTTTCGCCATCTTTAGCGATCATATATGAACATGTATTGAACATATCAACTGATCCATAACATGAACTTGACTTTTCGTGGGACCACAGTGGAAATAAGTTTTTAACTTTTCTGTATTATCCCAGCACTTTTGTCTTTATCTTTTTTCTTGTTTGTATTATATGGTTATTTTTTGTAAGTGCTAAATAAATCAAATCAAAATCAAAGAAACATAGCATAATTACACACGTAACTCTGGAACAACAGTTACAGTGATAATAATCGTAATTTATATACAACTCCGATCTCTTTAGATTTTCGCTGTTTCATTTGGAGTTAATGTCACCTTTTAAACGGTAGCGCCGATTTTAAATGAAATGCAGGGTGCTTATACACAGAATGTAAACCGTCGATGCTAGGGGTCGATATGTGTGTGTGATTTAATGTACATTTCTTTCTGTCATGTGCTTTGAATTATTTGTCGCTGTTTCTCACCTATAAGGTTGCAATACTATATTTGTAGCTGCATTGCAACATGCACAACGCCAAAACGGCAAAGCAAAGTCATGAGTGATTAAGGGGGCGCTGCATCCAACACAGTGTATTTTGCTAAAAAATCACTTTTTTTGCAAACATTCAATTCGCGTCAAATTTTCTGAAATTTTCACATTATATTCTTTCAAATGCTATTTAACAAAACAACTGTTTTGTTTGACAATAAAATTCTTACATTTTGAATAAGAGAAATTTTAATTTTGCTAATCATGATTTTACTCACTTTTTTAAGTGTCATTCTTTCAACCCTTGTCATTTTAGAATGAAGATAGATAATGTAAAATAAAATATTCGTTTTTTTTCTACATATACTCTTTCTTCAAGTGAAGTATTACATTTCAGAAAATAGCTTCAAGTTTTTGACTTAAATTAATTATTATCATTAACATCAAATTGTGTGTTTTTTTACCCCAAATATACACCCACTTCATCCCTTGAGTAAACTACTGCTAACATACTAAACTTTAGAGTATCTCCTTTTTGAATATATATATTATGAGGGGGTTTCCTTGTCATCTTTGATAAGAAATTTTGCTTTGAAAAAAACTGGGTTGGCAACATGCAACTCCACCTTAATTGAGATGCGTTCCCATGGAACTAATAAGTATAGTCTAGGAAGTTGCAGTGTCACTTGAAGATCAGATTTACTCATCAGATTTTGAAATTTCATGCGAGAACAAAAGACTGACAGAGTGTTTGTAACCACTCCAAAATCAATCTTGCGATAGCCTGTTGCCGTTATATTACGGTTCAATTACCGCTATAACAGATTCTAATTCAATTTTGCCAGTTCTAATTTGGAAAATTTAAGACACACATCAGATTTTTCTTGTAAAGTAGTAAACTTTATTGCAAAAATCGCAACTTCATTGCATACATGAGG
The DNA here is from genome assembly GCF_041260155.1 of Ptychodera flava. NCBI lineage: Eukaryota > Metazoa > Hemichordata > Enteropneusta > Ptychoderidae > Ptychodera > Ptychodera flava. The sequence continues at coordinate 24,937,058 of NC_091946.1, forward strand.
CATACTACAGTTACAAATGTCGAGGCAATGTACACCAGACAACATGAGCTGTACTTTATTGAACACTTCAGCTACAAAAGTCGTGGCAAATACACGAGTCCACAAGAGATCTATTTCGGTGATACCATACATTTCAGCTACATTTGTCATGGGAATGTACATCACTCAACAAGAGTTGTACATCATTGAACACTTCAGCTACAAAAGTCGTGGCAAATACACGAGTCACTATGAGCTCTACTTCACCGAACACAAACACTTCAGCTACATATGTCGTGTGAATGTACATTACTCAACAAGAATATTGTTTTCTGCGTAAAACATGGTTTTCTTTTGTAAAATTAAAAAAATTCAGAATGGGATTGTGCACGGACTTGCAAAGGTCAGTTTTTAGTTTAAGACAATGGGCGCATAAAGATTATGTCAAATGTTATTCGCAAAACATCAGAGGGAGATGCAAATTCTGATCTTTATTCAATACAATGGACGCATAAAGATTATAATCTTACGACAACCTCTTTAAATTACTGGGTATATTGTTTGCTGCGTAAAGCATGATTTTATTTTGGAAAATTCACGAACGAGAGAAATGAATTATGCATGGAGTTATGCAAATTCCGATCACCAGTTTAAGATAAATGACGCATAAAGATTACTTTTATTGTGTTCGCAAAACATCAGATGAATATGCCAATTCCCATCTTTTATCTAAGACAATGGATGCATACAGATTACTTTTCTTTTGCCAAATCAAATGAACAAAATATGAGGGCGTGAATAATACGTATTTGTTCATAAAGTGCATAAATAGGCCCCTGAATTGCTTGCTAGTCAACTTGTAGAGGTGCGCTCTTCACAGACTTTCGTCGAACGTCGATCCCTAGCATATCTTAAACCTTTCTGCCGCCTTCGCGGACCTGGTTATTTATAGTTTTGAACCGAGGAAGAAGCAAAACGATGGTGAGTACCTTTCCATGCCTTGAACTAAAAGCAGAGGAAAAAGCAATGCCATATTTAAATAATTGAGCAGACAGATTTTACCGTTTCTCATGTACCACCAAGAGTCAACGCAATTTAACCACAGATTCAGTCAGTCCTATATTCTTTCACACGAGTTTTTTCTTGTTTATGGCACCGTAAGGTGTCAGTGGTTTATATCTCCCCTAGGAGCATTTGACAATGTATCAGGAAGCTTCTTATTTCAGCAACAGTTCTGTAATCAAAGGGTGCTTCTCAAAGGATATTGTGATGTGGCTGAATGTTTCAGAGTTGCCATGTTAGTAGGTTTTGACACTTTAAGCTGACTTGCGACATCCACTCTACCTGGTATATGGCTTCCTTCATCATAGAAATAAGAAAGAGCTCCTTCCAGCCTTCGTGCCTTGCAAAGATACCCTCGGATCTTTGGATTCATTGGTGTGTCGCATTGTTGAACGAGTCCAAAAGGTTTAGTTGATGAATTTGCAATCTTTGCTGCAGTAATGCACGCATGGCTAAATACTTGTACATATACGCTGATATATTTTGGTCATTGGAAAGATCTTTTTCGATTTTTCGGTAATTTAATTAGTCATACTAATATATCTGTAATTTACCGTTGATTTACAAAACGGTCAACTCCCACTTGTCGAACCCAGTCCATGTATAGGACAGTATCAGTTTTACCATCATACCAACTTGTTAATTGTGTGCCGAAACTCAAAAAGGGCCGTTGGATATACCAATGAAATCATGAATACCATCAAAATTTGTCTTTGTCTTTGATATAATTCAATATTAGCAATAATTAGTTTCGAAAAACGGTGCTGGGCGTTAACAACATACCACGCGAAATTGCAAGTGCTTTAGAAAGTGCATAACTATATGTGTCTTTGCGCGAGCAAACATTTCGATCCATCTGACCGATTGACTGTCTAACTGCAATGTCTGTCTAGATGTATCTATCTTTATAGCTGTCCAGTTTGTATGTAAACATAGATATGGTGAGAAAGGACCATATTTGAAAAGAGATGAATAAGGCAAGTGCACAATTAATGAATCAGCCGGGAAGGTCGGTTATTAGGCACTAACTGGTCAGACGGTTAGTGATGTTTAAAATCAAACAAAAGTGAAACAAGGCAATTAAAACTCCCTGCAGACAACTCGTATAGAAGCAATGATTACCGAATTCACTTCCGCAAGATAAGGTCGTATTTGTGAGTAACTGAAAGGTTTGTTAATTTGACGGTTCAGATATCGACCATTCCGATTTTACGATAAGGTGTCGCCTTTTTCGATTTTTTTAAATTCCCGAGGATGGTCAGAATTCAGACATGCGAGAGCTTTCTGCTTTGCGATTCTTGACAATTTTTGGGTGGTATGGGTATGGCTGAGAGTCGGGGTGCGGTTGGTGGTGTCAGGATATCGCCGAGCGCATAGCTTCTTCCATTCTTTTTTCAAAATGCCACACCCTCTTTCAGTTGTTATCGACAGAGCGGCCATGTTGCACAATTTGGCTGTTCTAACTCTTCAAGCCTTATTGTTATTGGCAGAGCGGTAATGCTGCACATTTTGGCTGATTTTACCCTTCATTTTCCACATTTACAGCGGCAGTCCCAACACCCCTGGTGTTCTCGTATTAGCACTTGATGACATCGACCTTTAACGTGATGTTAGTCCTTGGTTCTGCTTTGAGAGCTGTTTACAGTCAATCCATTTATCTCATGATCTTTGACAATATTCCCCTCTTATTATTTTGTAGGCTCATCAACTGTCCGAAGCACAAGTTGCATGTAAGTAGACACGTACGTACACCGTTGACGTCAATACCGTGACACGTATGATTATCGCTACTTCACACTCAGAAGAGACCAACATCCAAAGGCCACACGGGTGGGGCGTGGAATCATGGTGAAGCCACGTGACTCGAGATACCTCGAGCTTAGGCTTGAGAAATATTTGTGGAATGTGTTGCATACTTTTCCCCTGTAATATGTTTTCCCCAAACATCCAAGTTGATTATTTTGCTAGAATATCAGGTTGCACTCTTTCCGCAACAAAAATTAGCTTCGATTTTTTTCCCAGTTTTTCACTTCTGAGATGATTCTAACTACTACTGTAGCAGCATTGTTGATAGAGTTTCGCTCTAGTAGGTGTTATTTGAAAACGAAACGACAAGCAAATATAACTAACGCCCTCACACTAGGCATAGAATCCAATATAGACTTGAGCTGAGAATCCACCCGTGGCTCTTGAACAAATCAACAGCCATCGTGAAATCCTGAACATAGGTTGTTACGGCCAGTCGAGTGCGAATATTTTACCTCAGAGATTCGAATTAAGGAAGTGTATCCTTATCCGGTCATTTGGAAACGACATATTAACATAAAATGTAAGGAAGTAAAAAATCTCGAACGTGCATTTTAATTCCAAAGGAATGACTCTACTTAAAGATGCAGAGAGAGAGAGAGAGAGAGAGAGAGAGAGAGAGAGAGAGAGAGAGAGAGAGAGAGAGAGAGACCTGTACATATAGCTACCTTTTGAAATCTTACGTTTGTTTAACTATATTTTGTTTCAGACTTAAGGGAAAAGTTTTCCGCCGTTGACAAGGATGGGAACGGTAGAGCCACGAGTACGGAACTGGGAACTTACCTGAAGTCACTTGGTCACAATGCGACAGAAAAAGAAGTTCAGGATATGATTAATAGCCTGGATACCGATGGTGAGTTTTCGATGAAGGACGTTGTCAGACTATCTGGAGAAATGATCGAAAACATTTTGAGACATTATACACGCTCGTATAGTGTGGCGATATTGCAAAACCAAAGTGTCGAAATTTTACATATACTATAATTTCAATCAAATTTAATAAAGTGGCGTCAATATTTTGATTAAATTCTGGTCATTAATACTAAAATATATAACCCATTCATCCTTAGAGTACACTATTGCTACGATGCTTTAGACTGTCGGCTATTTGCAAATATAAAGATATTTAATGTCATTTTGATAAGAAACATTATCTGGTAAAGATGTAGGTACAGATTTGCATATAGATATATAGTCAGTTACTAGTTTTGTTCTGTCGTGAAAAAAACAGAAGCTTGTTCTACTCCTAAAAATCACGTCCACTCGTCAATCAGTCTGAGACGACAATTTATGGTGACTACTAAAGTATCTAGTCGAATTCAAAATCTTGCATTTCGGCATGACTCAGTGGGTTGAACAAGAATTTTTTTTGTTTCATTTGCACAGGCAGCGGGACCGTCGAATTCTCAGAGTTCCTCACCGCGGCGGTCAAAAGATACCAAAACGCCTTCAGTGCACTGGACAAAGACGGCAACGGTTTCATCACCTCCTCCGAGTTGGGTCAAGCGATGAAGGGTCTCGGCATTCAAAAGACAGATCAAGAAATTGAAGAAATGATTAAAGGGGCTGATGTCGATAAAGACGGACAAATCAAATTCGAAGGTAGGGGCTGTTCTACGTATCCTACTCGGTGACAACTTGAAATTACATGTAAACTATGCTTTTAAAATGACAATGGTTTTCCTAAGTTTGGGTTAAATAAAAAAAGGCATTTTCTTAGTTTCAAAAAAATTAGCGATCTCATCGTCCTTAGTTTATATCGATTGGTAACCATGGAAGGGGTTTGATTGGATTCAGAAATTTCTAATTAAGGGCACTTGATCTACATACATGTGTTGATCTTCTACACCGTTTTACAGTTAAGAGGACAGTTTGCAGGATGTGTTGTTTGAATACACTCGCGTAGCAGAAGTGTTGATTCTTAACGACAAAGGTTACAGCCCACAAATTCAGAGAAATGTGGCCCTTGAAACAAAACTTTTTTTTTTGAGTGGCCCACAGACAAAGAGAAATGCAGTGTTTCTAGTTGTCTTTGGAGTGGCCATACCATCCGTAAAAGTTGTACATATTCACAGACACTGCATGATTGATACAATTTGTCAAGTACGACGTACATGAAAATGCTATGAACACTTGTAATCACATAATTCTACTCTTCGGAGGAGCAATTTGTTTGGTAAAAAAACCCTTCCCGACAACGCCTTCTTTACATGGGACAGTCTGATGTAAAAAAAATCTTTCAATGTGCAGGCACAAGTTTGTTGAAAAATGCGTATACATTCACGCTGAATATGTCCTGGTTCATTCCAATCAAATTTCATCAGCCCTGGCGGCAGCGGCCTGCTAACATTCCACCACACCAAACTTTTTTTTCACTTTTCGCGTTGTAACATCTTAAAATGTGTGCTCTTTTCCACCTAGAATTCGTCAGCATGTCGCAGAAATGATTCCCGAAACATGATGACGTAGAACTTGGATGAACATTCCATGGTGCCGTGTGGTGATGAAGATCACAGATTTTATTGTTTTAAACGCGGTGGATAATATAACGGTGTTTAGAAATGTTCGATCGGGATGTAAAATTATTTACTCTTTCAACTAATAATTTATAGTATTTCACGAACATACACTCACTCAAGTGACTTTTATTTTCCAAAAAATTTGGAAAATTTTGTCACATTGAACTGCGGAGTTTTGAATATAAAAAAGTTAACTAACATGTTGCGTTTTCTCAACAAATGAATAAATCTTCTGTTACCAACAATGTAAACGTTTTGCTGTTTATCTTAATCCAGAGTTATGACTCTACTTTTGAAGATAGTAATCAATTAACCGCGCAACAGTGATGCAAGAAAGACTCATATCATGCTCTGTTGAACGAAGACAACTGCTAGTGATACACTGTTGATATGTCGTCTAAAAATACAGGATTTCTCTCGTAATGACGAATATAATGAACAAATGTTTATATAGCTAAGGGTCGACAGAAGCAAGGCACTGGTCACGTGAGTTGCGAAAAATCATGAACGCTTGCCCAGCAAACATAACGCACAGCTTAGTCAGTAGGTTCTCAGCAATACGTATACGTCTCTTTGCTATGGTATATTCGGAAGGATAACGGTACATTAAGGTAAAACGCACCTCGGGGACAGATATTCGGACTCTCAAACTTTTACAATTCTTTTCTGATATACCACCTGTGGGGGTTCATTTTAAACCTCTTAGTGTAAAAAAACTTTTCTCCCGCTTAATTTTTCAAAATTCGAAAAGTTTATTTTTCTCCATAGACTAAATACAGGGATGGCGGCCATTTTGAATTTCAAATATCGGAAAATCTTGGGTAATTTGTTTCTCAAGTACCAAAATTTGCACGGTGACCCCCGATTTTTATTCTTGATTTCGAAAGAGAATGGTTGAAAGATCCTTTAAGGAAAGTTTGAGCAAAAGTTTAAGTCTTTCACTTTCGAGGTGCATACTACCTTAATTGGATAGGTAACTTGGGAAAAGCAAGGGTACACCACGATCCTATAGGGACCGTGAGTACACGTATCGCAAAACACATCCATGGGCAAAGATGACCAATCGTAATTGACGCAGGTCAAAGGCTGTTATCTTACACATTGAGAGGACAAATTATGAATTGTCGTGTGCGATATTTCTCTTTTTGAACAATTTAGTGGCCACGAAAAGGGTCCTTTTTAGGCACGTTTGGAAGCACGTATAGGTCTGTGTGGCCGACAGCTATTCAGTTTTGTTTTGTTCTGGTAAGACATGGTTGATATAAACAATGCCGACACTCAGCAGCAAAGAGTTCTATCGGAATATTTTGTCTGTTCTCGATTTGACTGTGTCTGTGTCTTCTCCGGTCTTCATCTGTATTCAATACACTTTTCGATCTTAATTTGTATCGGTAGAACTTCTCTCTTCCCCCTGCTTCTTGTCCTTCGCTGTGTTACAGCAAGAAGATCTCAATTATATAAGTCGATATGAATACAAACCATTTTTTGGCTAATGCACAAAGAAGCTAATTCCTTTTTACGAGAATGTTTACGAAGTTTAACGCAACGTATGGTTAAATAATATGAAAATAACGAAAATATGTATCATTAACGAATGAACATGAGAAAATCACGTGATGGGTTTGCAACGTGCTACATTGAGTTTGAAAATTATATCTGACATGTAAGCTGAGACCAAGAGTTGTATTGATGTTTATGATTGATGGATTATTCATATAGCTATTGTTTGCTAAAAGCCACGCCTTGAAGATAATGACTTTAAAATTCCATTCCAAAACTATGCTGAAATTGTACGGCAGAAATACAACGAAAAGAGAATTCACCGGACAACCAAAGAGTAGTACAAGACATTTGGACCGTGGGAAAGGTCTATCTTGGGCGATGTCAACTGTCAAGCTGTTCTACCAAGAAAGAAAGTCTATTTAGCATCAACGAACTCTGGACGTCTCCTGTCCTTTGAAGATCCGCAGTACCTCTCAGCAGGCCAAGATGAGTTTACGACATACAATACCCGTAAAAAACGTATAGTACCAGCTGATACGACGAGTAACACGATACATCTTTACGCGATAAACGCTGAGCGCTGTCGTTAACTCGGCGGTGACAAAATGTCCTGATCTGTTGACTCTGATGTGGCTGAGATGAAATCACGTGCAGTGACTTCTGACTTCTACAACTCCTTGGACCCTTTCACACTTCTGACTTTCTAGGCTAGGCTTGGTTCAAATCGGTGAACTTAAAAAAAATAAAATCATTTATAATAGTTCCTCCTGTGTCTCTCCTATTTCGTACAAACCTATTGCGAATTTGGCAGCCCTGGCAAGGTTTTCCCAGCGATTGAATGCGTTACCTTTGAGTCTGCGCAGTAGTGAGTTAGTTTCACCGGATTCCGGTTGAAACTCTCCTGTATTATTATTATTATTATTATTATTATTATTATTATTATTATTATTATTATTATTATTATTATTATTATACTTTATTTAACGAGGGTAGTCTGATTTACAAAATGAATTGTAATTTCCATCAGAGCCCTCTAAAATAAGTCCATTGTCATACAAAGAGAAAGCATACATGGAAAAAGTATTGAATTGGGGACATTTCGATAAATATACAGATTATAAATAAATATGCGAAAATAAAATGTAACAAAGGTCCAACAAGACACAATCAATCCAAATCAGAGCCCTCGTCTGTATAGCGTTCACCCCCTCATCACGTCCACCCCATTCATGTGTTTCATATGAAAACGTCGCGTTCACTCCTCTCAAACATTCACAAATCACAGACTTGAACCAAGTCTATTTTGGGCGTACGTAAAACAATTCTCTATCTACTGTCCTCCTGATCTGCATGGAGGGATAGCTCCATGATGGTCCTACTAATATCCACTCGCACGTCGTAAAACTCTGCCCGTCCTAAAACTAATTTCTAACTTACCATTTCCTTTTGATATCTAAATGGCAAAGACCTTTGCTAATTATAAAAAATTAAAGTCTCCGACCCTAAAACGCCGCTTTTTAGTCCAGCGGGCTACGCTATCGGCTGCGGTGCCTGAGCCATCTTGTTCTCGCCATGTATTGGCATATAGAATGTTGAGGCGAGCTTCTACTGACGTATGGTATTTCTATTCTTTGTTCAAAAGATTAGCACAACATAAAACTATTTTGTAACCTATAAAATATGGCAAATTATTTTCAATAACTCACGTAATAATGTTAAAGCTTCAATCAGTGTTTTAGATAGCGTATCATAACCGTTGCAGAGTATTTCTCTCTTTTTATATAAGGAATGTCAATATACTATAGCAGTAATATTTGTAAGTCCGATAACTACTTAGTATTCGAAAATCGGCGGGGTTTTTTTTTGAAATTTTGGCTATTATTTGTGGGCTTTTATCAATAGCTGTGGTCTGTGGTATTTAAATACCGATCGAATATAGTAATTGGTGGTTAATTTCGTGACGCGACGATTAAATTAGGTCCCCAGGACCCGAAAATTCTTGTGGTTTGGCACAGACAAGGAGAAAAGATTTTGAAGAAAAATAAAATTCCATGACAACTTCAGTGAGATCTACAACAAGCAACAGGGGAGCCAGTACAGTGGAGTCCATAACGTGTAATCAAATTCTTTCAACGATTGGCGAAAACCCTTTGGTCGCTTTCAAACAAACGGACTTTCGAAATGTTTTAGATGGACGTCGTCAAATTTATTTATCGTACAATTTCAACGCACTGTGTGTTGAATCATGGACCTTAAAAGAGTCATCTATGGCTTGGATGTGCAAGCGATATTGCCATGCCAGCGTCGTTGCCGGAGGTGCAGCAGGCCACAGTCCTTTGGCACGAAGGCTAGGTGGCCCGTTTTCATCGGCATGTCGTTTGTCGAATACTGAACCTGGGCCAGGGGCTAGTCTACGTGCTGAAATAGACCGGACACCTCGGTGAAACTGCAATTCTCAACGTTGTTATTGTGTCTGGACACGGCGTTGAATTGCCCAAAATGTAAAACCACAGTCCCTCCACCCACCGGTGTGGAGAGACTGGTAAAACACTTTGAATTACCTGTATGCTATTTTCATGTTAGCGCACAGTCCATAGAGGGACTGTAGTTAGCGATTTCGGACTTTTATTGCAATCGGCGGTTTTTTTAATTAAGCTGAAAAGGCATCTTGACCTTGGTAAATGTGGGTGAAAGTTTAAATTAGCGGCATCTTAAATTAGCGAATTTATACACTCAGCTCAATTAGCTAAAAGGGTGCGAGATAAAAGACTAGTTTACAGTACTCCGTGTAACTTCAACAAAATGTAAAAAAACTCGTTCACGACGTGATTGAAGCGTACTGTTCGACCATTGAGGTAATCACACGTTTACGTTAGGTTCAAGATGAAGATAAATCGAACAATGGGCCGGAATCGCCATGTAGAGTACTGTTCAGTACAGTTCAAACGTTCGTCCCTGGTATGTACCATCTCTACCAGTGAAACCGCCATTCACATGATGATTCAAGGGAGCACAGACCCTCGTGTGTTGAGGGACCGTGAAGGGACTAAATATGCTCAGGATATCGGGATTGTCGTCCAACTACGCCATTTACGCAGTGGATAACAACAGAATCCATTATCATACATTATGGCCGTATCCAAATGAATTAGAAAGGCTGAGCAGCCGCCCACTTCCGTCCGTGGGATTCAAAATTCATGGAGGTTATAATGAATGGGGAGGAGTCAGTTAATAGAAAATAATATTCATACTGTTCCTTATTGTAACAAATATCATCGAACAGATGCATGATTTTTTTTTTTTTTTTTTTATTTTTTTTTTGCTTTTCCCTGTGGTGTCACCTGATAATCGTTTTATCTATATAGGAAGGTTACGTATGATTAAAAATATTCAAACGAGAACACCAAAACTGATAAAGTCTTAAAGGCGGAGCCTCCCTTTAAAAGGGCGCCAACCTATGGCGGCGTTCATTGTGTAAGTGGACACCAAACAGGCAACATGAGGGCACACGCTCCAGAAAATGCCACTTTTTATTTTTTTCCGACTGCAAAAACGCTGACAGACTGCCAAGCGGTCAGCACAAAGCTGCTGCCAATCGAACTCTGTGGTTATATTCAAATTCTAACGTGACTGGAAGACGTTTTTTAAGGAAATTTGAGTGTGGTGCTGGGGAATAAATGACCGTTGGCAATTTGAACCGACCGTCAATCAAACGGTTATATAAGCTCTACTTGCAGGATTAGCAAAAGGTGACAAAAGATTGAAATCAGTTTGTGTAATTAATGTAATAGAAATCAAACATAGTACTGGCCATGTGTTTGACTGGGAGGAGAACTCCACTAATGCGAGAACCTGGGATTGAAAAGTGCGGCTTTAACGAGCACTTCACATATGCACCGACGTCAGAACCTTACAAACATTACCGGTATATCAGTGAGAATGGTTTTCTATTCAACAATCTTTACTTTAGTAATATTCATGAGTACGAGGATGGGGTCGTGCATGGAGATGCAAATTCTGATCATCAATCGACAACAATTGACGCATAAAGATCGCTTGTGTTCCGTGGAATGGAATGCGCAGGTCATCAAGCCGTGAACAGTCAGTTCTTGTTAACGCATATATAATAGCCCATCGAATATTTAAAGTCAACATAGCAAGGCCACGCGCTTTACAGACCTCCGTAGATCCCAAGCGTCATTTCCCCCTCTCTGTCACGCTCCTTGGAGGACCGATCTGATTATTTACAGTTTCGAAACACGGACGAAGCACACGATGGTAAGTACCACTCCCTTCCAATAAGCGCGGGTCGGATAGTGCAAGGAGCGACACGAATGACGTACAAAGGCCATTGCTACATTCAGACACAATTCCTCGTTTGGAGGGACTGTGATTCAAATAATTGAGGGAGCCATCTCCCATTTCAATGGTGCACCATCGAGGGGAAATCCAATTCACCATATATACAAGTATTAAAACATTTTTTCCTTCGGCGTTTTTCTTGATCACGGCATCGTAAAATTACAGTTGGTTAATGCGTCGCCCAGCCACCATTTCAGGAGGGTAACCGGAGAAGTCGGCCTGTTGCGAACTCGGCTAGCGCCGGCGCCGACCAACTCGGCCAGTGGGAGAAGTCGGCCAGGAGAAGTCGGCCACTCGCAACAAAGCAATATGATTGCATACGCATTCTCTTCACAGTTGAATACTTAATCGGCACATGCCAGTTTTTAAATTTTTGCTACCATAGTTTTTGTTATTTTGTCGGTTTAAACATTCAGAAAACAACGCCAAGAGGTCCCACGTCCACCCTGCAAACATGTACGGTCTGCCTCAGTGTTTCTGAACATTATGCCATTTCTTCAGTAAAATTTAGGTCGCTTTCGCATACAACTTTGGTGGGACTTCAAAAAAACACTCTTATAGATCATATATTCTAATTGGCTGCATACTCTACTGGCCGAGTTCGCCCACTGGCCGACTTCTCCAACTGGGCGAGCTCGTAATTGGCCGAGTTCCTCCACTGGCCGAGCTCGCAACTGGCCGACTTCTCTTGTATTCACCGGGAGCAAAATACATAAGAACGGTTCTTATTCAAGTGACCGTCCTATAATTTCAATGATGCTATAGTGAGACTGGGAGGTACAGCCTTACAATAATTTTCGCATTTGACACTTCAATCTGAATGTCAACATCAACTATCGGTATATGGCTTCCTTCGTCATGGAAATAGCAGGGAGTTCCTTCCAACCTCCGTGCTTCATCCAGAGACCCGCACTTGATCTTTGGTTTCAAGGGATGTGACACATCGTTCCTTTCAACATGCATGTCCACCAACAGTGGTAATATAATTTCAGGAAAAAAAACCATGATCGTTTATAGCCATTTACCCGCCAGGAAAAAGGAACGGTTCTGTTTGCTAATATTTCATGATACACTTTATACTGCTGTCATGGTCCGACAAGAAACGTTAAAATTTTGACACTTGACTAGGAGCTTTAGTCGTGACGTCGCAGTTTGCCGAACAGCAATACACGACTGAACCTGACATTGTCATTAGACTACGGAGTTCATATTTACCTCCCATGTTCAAACACATACAACCTCAGCTTGTAAAAATGATTATTCTCTCGGGTTGTAAAGTTCATCCTTACGGCACTAGGCGCCTCGAAAAGTAAAAGGCTTAAACTTGGCTCAAATTTTCCGTAAGAAGTTATTAAACAATTCCCTTTCGAAATCAGAGAGTATAAATCAGGGGTCAGCGTGTAAACTTTTGAACTAGAAAAACAAATTACGCAACATGCACCGTCATTATGAATTCAAAATGGCCAATGTTAACGCTATAGGAACAATCAAAATTCTCGAATTTCACAAAAATAAGCTGGTGAAAAAGTTCACTGACTGCATGAACATCAAAATGAGCCACCCCCTCCTCCAACGAATGGTAGACTGAAACAGTATCGTAAAAGTTTGAGATTTCAAATATCTGTCCCCGAGGCGCATTCCACTTCATGACCCCAGTCTGTATAAAACCTGCCATGCGATTTGTAATAATGCAGTGTCTTGGCTACAGAGGGATAATGGACTCTTTCCCTCCTCGACAGCTTTTCCGTCTTTCTATTGGATTACAAATAATTTACGGCGACAGGAAAGAACCATGCAAATCTGATGGTGAGGTGATTATCTGTTCAAGGGTAGAGGTCACCGTACCCTCACTGGCTAGGTTCTCGCTGCTTGCGTAAAATGTAATGAACTAGAAATTCAAAACCACACCCTATAGCTTGTATCGTGGTATACCCCCCGTATCTATTAGGCAAGCTCCGGTCCAAAATGTTTAACATGGTTCGCAAAACGTCGGTTTTATACATCAGCTGAAAATTTGAGAAAGTGAATAAAAATGCGAGTGATGGTGACAGATTATCGTCAAACAGCTATGATGAGTTTCACATTTTGAACTACAACACGACCCAATTATTTTAAAAGGTCAGGACGCAGAAATGGTGTATACATACCTGTCAGTGATGACGTAAGCTTTTACAATGCATGACGTCCAGTTACGCCACACCACACAACTAGCTACCCCCTGGAAGTGGACAATTAAAATTTATTAGTTACCAATATGGTTTGTAAAATATTATATTGTCATTTATTGTCTCATCGAATGTGTTGTTTGAGTTTGAAGTTTCATTTGGGCGTGGTATCGTGAAATACTTTGTCTCGGCGACAACAACAGATTGACTGAAGCACGCCGAGAGACCACCATCGTACTACATGTATCGCAAACAATGTAAGATTTACCCATAGACCCTTGCTCCAGGGTCCATGATCTACCACAGTCCTGCAGCACTACAAAAGAGCATGGAGGTAGTATGGGCAAGGGTCACAGAGAAGGAACATGTAAATTATAAACTACGCGAGCCAGAAGTACATGTAGATTTGATATTATTATGTAAATATTTGAAGATAACGCACAAAGACTAATTAATGTAATTTACGAAAGAACATGATGTTGCGCAACCGATACGCATACTACTTATTGTCATATTACACTTATATGAAACGATTTTTTCAGTCACCTGTTCGCCACTGGCAGATGTTTATCTTGGTCTATATGAAGCCCGATTAATTAAGTGATAAATAAACCCCTGTTCATTCAAATTGTTAGTTGCAAATGCAGATTTCCAGCCCGCCGACGTTTTAGTGCGGATGGGTGAAGTTTTGTTAATTGAATGGTGGGCGCTGGCTGCTATGACAGAGCATGCTAATGGATGAAATACGCATTGTTTTGCTCAGTACCGCTCTTTTATTGACTTTTGTGTTTGGGAAGTGGTACCGTCTGGCGAAAAGTGGGTCATTCACAATTTGGCAGCAATTTTATTAATTGCTATAACATATCATTTCCAGTTTCGGACGTAGTGATCATATTTAAAAAATTGATCATATACAAATACGAGACAAAATTTAAAACTCTTAATTTTGTAGAAAACTTTAACCCGAGCAAGAGAAAAACTCCTGTGTGTTCTTTGAAACCTTGGTCAAGTGTCAGATAATTTTACGGCAATTTTGATTTTACGATACTAAGAAGTCGCCCAGTCAGAATTCCAACATGTAATATTTTTTCCGATAAACGACATTTGACAATTATGGCTTTTTTGGATGGGGTGCCTTTGGGAGGGGATGATATGTTATTGTGTGGGGCGCACAATTTTTTACTTTGTTTTTAGAATGCCAAATCCTCTTTCAGTCCACAACAGCTTAGGTCAGGTGCAGGTTCGTTTTATTGCGAGAGCAGCAGCGCTGTGCACTCGGCAGTTTTTACTCTGTATTTTCAACGTTTACAGCGGGCAATCCCAAATCCCCTGTGTTCTCGTATAAGAACTTGATGACATTGACTATTACCGCGTTGTTAGTTCTTGGTTCTGCTTTAGAAGCTGTGTGCAGTTGTAGAGATAAAGCTGCTTCTTTAACACTTTCCGAAGATCTGATGATGGTTGACAATATTCGCGTATTACTTTTTTGTAGGCTGATCAACTTTCAGAAGAACAGATTGCAGGTGAGTGCACACTTATGACGTCATCAACATAGCATCTCAAGGCGCACCGCTTATTTATGATTATAGAGAATTAAGGGGGGCAAATATCTCTTGCTACGTGTCTCTCCGTTGATAGTAATATGCAAGCATCTCCCTGGGTGTGGGTGCACAGTCCTTGACAAAAACGAGACTATTTGTAAAGTCTGATTAAACTGTGACTGGAAAGTGCTGCGGTCGTCTGTTTCTACGCTCCCATAGCGCATATTACCAAAAATATTAATTAAACTTTCAGAGAAATAATATTCACAAAAGTTGTTGTAATTATGCGTGACTGGTAAATCGAGAGAAAAATACTCTATAAGCAGTTAAAAAGTAAGAAAACTATTCGCTATTATAAAAAGAAAAATCCTAAATACTCGATTGGATGAAATGTTCAAGTATTTGCATATTCATGCTGGAATCAGGCGATATCAACTTATGCTTATTGCTATCTATGGAATTCTTTTCAAGGTCATGCTGACATGTAAATATATGGCGCTATCAATATCATAGGAATTTAATACTTCTCGAGTGAAGCTACAACTCCAAGAATCGCAGAGCCAAAAGTCAATTAGTACATGTGTAAACTTGTTCACTTTTGTTTAAAACAAGTGTCGGCTGGATTGAAGTCGAGTTTCATAGTCAGCGCCCGTGTACATCTTTTGTTTGTATTCAATGAAAATGGCATTATTATTCTTCTTCGTTTCTTCTTCTGTGTTCGATACCTGAAAGGGCCGGCCGCTGTAACTTTCGTCAATTTATTTCCATTATAATATTTGTCATTAATGTCAACTACAGATTCTTGTTCGACCACCCCCACCCCCTCCAACCGATGGAGGTACACAGTATTCAGCATGACCTTTTGGGCTGCACATGTGTGAACTGCACCGTTATCGTTGACAAGTAAATTTTGGTTTGGACTAGAGTTCATATGTAAACAACGGCAGTACATTCTGCAATTATATACGCTGCCTTCATGAGATATGAATATTGGATGTGGCAACTTACTTTTGGCCAGTGAGGTATAGAAAAAGAATTTGCTGTTGACATATATGAAAACAAAAATCTTGAAAATAATCACCAAAAGTTAAAGCTTCTGGCCCTTTCATCAATATTCCGATACTAATATTTAACTTTATTTTAGAACACATAAAATATCACTCGGAATTTCACCGAAAGAAGACATAATTTCCTAACATTCGTCCAAAAGAGTTTCTCCATAAAATTAAATTCAATTAAAACAAGGCAGTATTGCTGAAGGCAATGAGTACTTGGGCCGTGATAGAGTAATTTTGAGGACAATATATACTACTATTCAAATATGGTCTTGAATTTCCTCCTGTCAATTAGGCATTTGATTAACTGGTTATTAAACGAAGCAATGGCATGACAACGGCAAAATATGTCTAGCAACTTTTGTGGAGTTTGAGGCAAGGGTTCTTTATTTATAGTGGAAATTGCTTAAACTCCTTAAATATTCAAATTACAGCAAATTTCTTTTGTTCTCGATGGTAGATGTCTAATATTTAGATGGGCATATTTAGATTTCTACCCTATAGTTATCCCTATATACCAAAAATCGGACATCCAGCTCTATTGGCTTGCTCAGAATTAGATATGCGCATAATTAATGAGTACAATATGTGGTGTCATAAGGTGTCCCATCATACCAAATATGAAGGGTGTAGCACTTGTGGTTACTGAGTTGTGGACAAATATATATGAGGTCAAAGGTCATTGAGGTCACGTGACATTTTGTCAAATAATTGTATTGCTAAGTTATTCCTGTATACCAAAAATCAGACCTCTAGCTCTATTGGCTCGCTCAAAATTAGATATGTGCATAATTAATGAGGTACAATATGTGGGTCATAAGGTGTCTTATCATACCAAATATGAAGGATGTAGCACTTGTGGTTACTGAGTTGTGGACAAATATTATATTTGAGGTCAAAGGTCATTGAGGTCACGTCACATTTTGTCATAATAATTGTATTGCTAAGTTATTCCTATATACCAAAAATCAGACCTCTAGCTCTATTGGCTCGCTCAAAATAAGATATGCGCACAATTAATGAGGTACAATATATGGTGTCATAAGGTGTCCTATCATACCAAATATGAAGGGTGTAGCACTTGTGGTTACTGAGTTGTGGACAAATATGTATATTTGAGGTCAAAGGTCATTGAGGTCACGTCACAGTTTTGTCAAATAATTGTATTGCTAAGTTATTCCTATATACCAAAAATCAGACCTCTAGCTCTATTGGCTCGCTCAAAATTAGATATGTGTATAATTAATGGGGTACAATATGTGGCGTCATAAGGTGTCCCATCATACCAAATATGAAGGTTTAGCACTTGTGGTTACTGAGTTATGGACAATAATGTATATTTGAGGTCAAAGGTCACCAAGGTCACATGATATTTTGTCAAAATGTCTGAGATATCTGCGTGAACTGATGGACTCACTGATGGACTCACGGACGGATATGACCCAATCTATAAGCCCCCTGGACTTTATCCGTGGGGACAAAAAACTGTGTCACTGCATCCTTTAGGCAATATGAATACGATGAGAAACTAAATTTTTATTTTTCTTGGCCTTATACATGGTAGTCTATAGAGAACTGCCTTATACATGGGAGTCTATGGAGGTGTAAACTAAAAGTCCTCTAACACGGCCAAATTCGATCGCATTGTGAAACAAATCGACGTGCATCTGTATGGGGTTGGGTACTATTCTTGTGCAAAGTTTGAAAGAAATTGACCAGGGCATGTCTGAGATATCTGCGTGAACGGACGGACGGACGGACTGACATGACCAAACCTATAAGTATAACACCCCAAGGACTTCGTCCTCGGGCACTAAAACAACGCAACAGTTATTACAGCTACACCGGCGATAGGTTCATATCTAGAGCCCCGTACGGTCTGCCGCCGTCGCTTGAAAACAATCTCATAAACCTGGCCATATCAACTGTGTATGGCAGCTGGATACTTGACTTCCCGGAGAAGGCGAGCTGTCACGTTCAAGCTCAGGATTATTTCACGATCAAATTTCAGTAAATTTACCTTACCTAGATGAAATTTTGTCTATAGGCTGAAATTTCGCCGAAGTTTGACAAAATTGCATCGATTTTTCAGGTTCATATCCGACATTTTTGAGTTTTGAGTGCAGACAGAAATAGCTACATGGCTGCGACCCCATGTTGACCCCTAGCCTGCGTACGATGCTATGTGCTACAGCTAACACACAGCATCGTACGCAGGGCTAGCGAGAGAGTTGCCGACATCGACGGTTATTTACGAGAAGTGAATAAAAGACTGTCATTTTTGGAAGCGATCGAGTAGCTGAGGTAGGCTGGGATACGACTTGGGCCCAAGAACGCTGAATTTCGGCAGTAATTTGGCTTTTTACGTCAAGTCCCAAAATGGATTTGAAGTCACCGACCCTACGTACGGGTCTTTTGCAGGGCTGTGGTGAGCGGGGCGATTAGCTGTAGCGGAACACACAGCATCGTACGCAGGGCTAGTTGACCCCAAGTGAAAATGTGTTCGCGATCAAGTCTTCCTATATTTTTTTCAGAATTTTCGACAAAATCATTGCTTCTTAAATCTTTTGTAAAATATAAAATACTAAAATAAAAATGCGATGTGCCATGTCTCCAGATTTCTAAAATATCGTTCGTTGACCGTTCGACGGAATACTCATTTCGCAAACTTGTGACGCAGTTGAAATTCAATACTGACCGCCAAATAATCTTAATGAGACGAGATCATTCTAGACATCCTCCATTCGCGTTAGAGTTCAGCTCGCTTAGAGTAGCCGATAACATTCTTCGGCCTTCGTTTAGATCGACCCTAATCTCTCCCATTTAGGAAATAAATACACAAGCTACCTTGACAAAACTTCGTGCACCATCCAGGACCAAACGCACTACAAATCTGTCTTGACGTCATCATCTCCTTACATGGTAATCGGCATACCGTATTTTTTAGCAAAGGAGACACAGAATACGTCGGAGTATTCAGTTTCAAAACGTATTACATTGTGTGATGTTGTCAAAAAAAGGTAATGTTACTGCAGTGGTATAAATTACAAAACACAAAAGTTCAAATCAGTTTATTTTGGACTGGCTTTACCCAACATTTCATATTGTTTCTTATGCCAGATTTGACCACGTGCTTACTGGCGACCCCTTTACATGCAAATTTTGTGTCAAATGGTGTGTTCTCCTGGAAAAACAAACGTACGATTTCTATATGAAGGAGGCGAAATTTGCCCTCAAACTCGAAACCACCCCTTTATGGGGTGTACCTAGCTATTTTGAACGAGCTTCTCGAATCTGCAGCTCTATTTCGAAATGATGGTCTGGTTTTCTCAGCTCAAGGATAAGTGTTCTCCATCGCTGTGGGCATTACTATTCTCAACTGGGGGTACAGTTTCCAGTCGTAATGTTTTTCATTGTGTCCGGGATATAAAACATTTCCTTTTCACACTTTTACTTGGATTAACACTAGTCCACATCTTGTCAGCGATTAAACATGTTTCAAGTTTAAATGTTAAATTCTGGTCTCGAGCCCTCTTGTTCGACCAAACTGAAATTACCCCTCCCACTTTGGCTCGTCCAGTGGGTGTAGCAAGGGTCGTGCCATCGCCTAGGAAACGGAGGGTGCATTAATTGTTGCATTTCGATGCACATTTTGATTATATTCAGAAGATTTTGTGGCAAAAACTCAGATAGAGAAGCATTAATATTCACATCTCACTTATTCAAGACTGGCCGAGAGCAGCACTTCCATTCAGTTACCATCATTACGCCATCTATTATGCCAAGAAAGATGAAGCCAAGACATTTTGCCCTCCCTGGTCTCAGCCAGAAATGGTTATACCTTACAGAGTTTTTCCCACGGAATGAAAACAAATGTACTTGGGCTGAGGCCCAAGTACAACAATATTAGTACAATATTCTATTCTTCGAAATTAGTTCCAATCGTTTTTAACACTGAAATTAGTCAGTACCAGTGTATATGACGGTACGTTACGTAAGGCTATGCATATAATTAGTATAGACCAAAGAATGGGACCGCATGTGTCATGTTTTACAAGAACACGATTTGAACTAATTTGGGAGAATTGGATCTTCAAAAGTATTGGGTGTCCTGTAGCTGAATGTTGAACTTACAAATTACTAAAAACACGAGAGCCACATTTGCATTTTAAACCGACCTGAGTTCACCATCCAATTATCCCTAATTAGTTCAAATCGTGCTCTAGAAAGATGATAAAACATGTGACGCTCTCCAGCACAGAGTGAGCATGACGTGATCGCAGATACAATACAATGTTATCAACTTCTATTAGCTGCCTCCCTATAGACTGAAAGATCCGTCGCTCGAGGGCGCTCTCGGAGCGAAGAGATCGCCCTCGCGCGAGAGATCTTTCAGTCTACTGCCTCCTATGCTTGCTTGAATATTTACCGAGCACAAAAGCCTCTAGGTTATGCAACGTGTGCTCTTGATCGAATATAAAAAAATGAAATTATACCGACTTTCCAATAAAAAATCAAAACAACTATTCTTGAAAAGTAATGAATTTGAAAAGAGCGGATACTGAACGTGTCGGAGCATAGGCTCTGACTTGGAGAGGATTTTTGGGTGGTTGTTTTCGTCATCGACTGATGTTGAGCCACAGCCTCACGCCAAACGCTCTTTTCAGCCAAAATGCGTCACAAAACTGAGAGTTTTGAACTTTTTCTCAAACTGTACAGAGGTAAACTTTCAACCGTTTTCTTTCGTAATAAAGATCTGTGTCTGGGATCACCGTGACAGTTTTGCCATTGAGTAAAATGCAAACAGGTTCAGAACATATATCAAAAAGGACGATTCTTTAGAAAACACACCTTCCTCGAACGAGGTTGCCGCGCCTTTATAACCACCGATATTCTGATTGAAAATCAAAATAAAATGAACAAAGGATATATATATATATATATATATATATATATAATATATATATATATATATATATATATATTATATATAATATATCAAACAAGATATACTATATATACATATATATATATATATATATATATATATATATATATATATATATATATATATATATATATATATATATATATATATATATATATAACGCTCTGCTTTTAGCATTGAGCACTGTAAGTTCCCACGAAGACATCTGTATTTGTTGATATTTTCTACCATGAAACATAAGCATACCCTTTAACATCCTAGTTTTTAGACGAAAAATACCTTAAGCACGCTGACAAACATAAAGATTTGGCATATGATAATTTACAAATTTTAAAAGAATAGGAAAGACGAGGTCGGTTTATTCAGATAAGATTCATTTTAATGTGAGAACTGTTGTCGGATAGAAACTGATCAGTGATTTGGATTGGTATACGTCAATACACTATAAGGTTAGAATTTTCTTTTAATAACTTACTCTCAAACTTCCCTGCTGACGAAGACGCGAAGAGGGCGCCGATCCGAGCGTGCGTTAGCAACATCGGAAAGTGCGTTGCTTCAATAATTGACCTGCATCTGATGGGATTTAATAAGGATCTCCTCTTCTCCAAGACTTAGAACTTTGACACCATGTTGTCGATAGTGGTTACTGAAAAAAAAGTGACATAAGCCCGAGAAACACCTCCCAAAGCGAGCTCGTTCTGCTATTGTTGTGCCATTGCGGCAATGCAAGGCAGATGCTTGTTTAGGCGCGTGTATACAATACAATCATGTATTGTTAAGGTAGGTGGCATACACGTAAATATCCGATAACAAAGATGCCTCTGCTTCTTGAACGTAAATCACTCACACAACAGTGATCGCATAAATAAGAGCACAGTATGGAATGCACAGTTGTGGTTTACAACCAATTATCGCGGCGTGCAATATTCTTTCGGTCAATTCAAAGTATAGCCGCGAAACAGCTAGTTTGACAACGAGAATACAACGTTTGTCGAATGCTCGGCTGAGCGAACACTGAATATACCACAACATTGTTGACGCTGTGCGCATTGTTTCGCTGTGTGCGTAAAGACCACTCCAGAGTTGTTCAGCCAACTCGGTAAACTCGCCGTGTTTGTCCGCCAACACGGACTTCAAACAATCTTTCAGCCTCAGAAAACAGTGTCCCGGGCGACTTTTGAAATCAAAGCAAGCGTAGAAATGTAGGGACGACGTGACGGGTGTTAAGGGTCCGCGGTCCAAACAGTTCGGTTCTCAGCGTCGTCTGATGACATTCGATAGTGTTTCGCTAAGTGTTCGCAGACCAAACGAGAAACGAAAACCAAGGCCCCCCGAAAAACGATGCAAGTGGTGAACTATTGAAGCTAAGTAGACGTTCTATATAAGACGTTGAACACGGCAGTCACACTACTTTACGGAGAGATGTCGAGATACAAGAAGCGACAGAACCGTCAGTCGTACAACACTGGGGATCAAACCTCTGTTTACATGAAACAAATTTTCCAACTAGTACCACGGGCGCAAGGTATGTTAATTGCGTGGGAGTATGTAGGGCGTGTTATAAATGTTTGTACAGCTATGGCAATGAAAGTCACTTTGATACATTCGTTTGTTTTTTTTAATCCAAATTAACATCGCTCACACGAGTTGCTTCAACTGTTGAGGTATTGAAAGGACCTCGCTTCGACCCACATATTCAGCATAGACCATTCTATGCAAGGAAATCAATTAATATTAATTAAATTATTGACAAAATGTTAACAAGATTTACGGCCCAAGTCCATTTAATTATCCAGTACTGTGCTGGTTAGATGCCTAGTGCAAAATTTCATGAGGCACGGAATCCAATATAGCTTTACACCGGGAATTGTACCCGCGGCTCTTGAACAAATGACCAGCCATTGTGAAGTCCTGAATAAAGGTTATTGGGGCCAGTTAGGTACAAATAAGGCCATTGTTGTGCCCACTGACTTAAAAACGGAGTTACAGTTCACCTCAGAGATTGGAATCAAAGTTCTGAAGTTTATTTTCATCCGGTCACATGGAAACGACATAAAAACAGGAAATGTATTTAAAAAAGTTAAAATATTGAATTTCCGTTTTTTAATTCAAAAGGAATAACCTCAGGGGGGGGGGAGAGAGAGAGAGAGAGAGAGAGAGAGAGAGAGAGAGAGAGAGAGAGAGAGAGAGAGAGAGAGAGAGAGAGAGAGAGAGAGAGAGCTCTACATGTCTGCGTCATCGAAATTTATAAAGTTTTTGAAAGCATGTTTTGGTTTTGGTTTCAGAATTCAAGGAAGCGTTCTCCCTCTTCGACAAGGATGGTGACGGCACAATCACGACCAAGGAACTGGGAACCGTCATGAGGTCACTGGGTCAAAACCCGACAGAAGCCGAACTTCAGGACATGATCAACGAAGTAGATGCCGACGGTGAGTTTTCGGTAAAGAAGGTTGTCACCCTATCTGGGGAAATGATTGCCAACATCTATCACATATTTTCAATCCGTACACATTGTTATAGTATAGAGAGGCTGTAATCGAAAAAAGCTGCATAACTTTTAGTGTTTTTAACGCATGTCCTCAGGCTCTATTTTTGTTCCATAATTGTAAAAAACTGTTTCTTGTTCTATTTCTAAAATTCAAGTCTACAATTCAATCAGTTTGAAACGACACTGTTGCCAACTGAAGCATGTAAGTTACAAATTGATCCGGCATTTAGTGTAGTATACCCCTTGAAACTGAAATATTTTAACTTTTACTGGAACCTTGCCAAGTGAAACTTTAACCATAATCTCAAGTTTGTATGCGCCTGCGTGACGGATATTCGGATTCTCAATTTTTTTCAATTCTTTTCTGATCTACCATTTGTGGGGCTCATTTTAAAGGTATTTGGAGTAAGAAAACGTTTCATCTCCATAGATTTTCGAATCTCGAAAATTCCATTTGTTCCCATAGAGTAACTCATGGATGGCGGCCATTTTGAATTTCAAATATATGGTTGTTTCTCGAGTACTAAACTTTTCACGGTGACCCCTGACTTTTATTCTTGATTTGGTGAGAGTATAGTTCAAAACTTTCATTTAGGAAAGTTTGATCAAATGTTTAAGTTTTTGATTTTTTTGAGTCGCAGACTACTTTAACAAATCAAGAATAAAAATCAGGGGTCACCGTGCAAAGGTTTGTTCCGAGAAGCAAGCAAGCTAACAGTTACTGATATTTGTATTCAAAATTGCAATCCCTACTTGGTTTACTCTATCGACGGAAGTAGAATTTTCGAATTTTACAAAACGGAGACAGTGAAAATTTTACCAAAGGTAAAAGATTCAAAATGAGCCCCACAACGGTAGACAAGAAAAGTTTTGTAAACATTTGAGAGTTCGAATGTATGTCCCCGAGGCGAATTCTACCTTAAACATCATGATTTGAGGGAGTTGAACTAGAATCAATCTTGTGTTTCATTGGTACAGGTAATGGGACCATCGATTTCCCAGAGTTCCTCACCATGATGGCGCGGAAGATGAAGGAAACGGACTCCGAAGAAGAAATCCGCGAAGCCTTCCGCGTGTTCGACAAAGATGGCAACGGTTTCATCAGCGCCGCCGAGCTGCGTCACGTGATGACGAACCTCGGCGAGAAACTGACGGACGAAGAGGTCGACGAAATGATCCGAGAGGCTGATATTGATGGCGACGGACAAGTCAATTACGAAGGTAGGGACGACTCCCTTGCTCTATTACAAATTTAAAGATATGTTGTCAGAATGGAGCAGACCATTTTTTCTACCGATGTGTTAAATCGAAATTGGGTTACATTCAGCTGGTACCCATGGACGAAATTTGATTGGTTTGACTGATTCATAATGAAAATGAATTCTCACCAAGGGCACTCAATCTATATGCAAGTATATTAAACGTTTTGCCGGAGAGGACAATTTGCTTGGTGTGTTGTTTGCATACTATTGAGTAGCAGTTATGTTGACCGTCGCCGACAAATGTTGCGAGTCAAAAAATCAGAAAAATCTGTCCTTTTGAAACAACATGTATTTTTTTGGAGTGGCTTCACCATATATGTGAAAGCGTGGGTGATTGGTATAGGTTGTAAAGTCAGACATGCATAGAAAGGCAGGGAACGCTGTAAATCCACATACTTCTCTCAACAGATGAGCATTTTGTTTGGTAAAAAACCACTCCCAACAACGTCCTTCTATATATGGCAGTCAGGTGTAACCATCTTTCGAAGTTCATCCTTATATGTTTATAGAAATATACTTACCGGCTCTAGAGACAATTTGTTCCAAAACCACTTTGAATACTTCATGTTTCAACCAAGTCAGAGTCCACCAGCCGGGGTAGACCTGATTGTATGTATTTTTGTCTCGCACGCACTTTCTATTCCTCGCTTTCAAATCACTGTAAAATATGTCTTTCTCCCCAGAATTCGTCAAGATGATGACGTCGAAATGATTCCCGGAAGATGGTGATGTTGAATTTGGATGAGCATTTCAGTGAATTGTGATGATGAAGAGCACAGACTTTACACTTTTATCATACTATGGTGGGTGGGGGGAGTTCTTAATAATTATTTTGGTGTTTGATCGGGAAGTACAATTATTTACGTGTTTTGTTTAGATATACCATAGTAAGGCACGAACATACACTCAAGCAAGTGACAATTGTCGTATCAAAAATTGGAACAACTTTATCACATCATTGAACTTCTAAGATTCGAATATTACAAGACTTTAATAGTTAATGAACATTTTGCATTTTCTCAAATAAACATAAATAGATTTTCTATCCTCGACAAACGAAATGTATTGCTGTTTATTTCAATCTCGGGTTTCGACTCTAATATTGAGGATCACCGAGTCTCAACAACTGATAGTTTGCTTTCCAACTGACAAGAAGAGTCTCTCCTTCACTATGTTTGTACGTTGAAATATGAATTAGCATTTTGTCCGAATGAATTAGAGACATACTGTGATGCTTTGCAAAAAAAAAAAAAACAAACAAAACAAACAAAACAAACAAAAAAAACACACACACGAAAACTTGTCGACACAGTTATTACGAAGATTCCACAGACAGCTCCTGAGGGCGTTCCCGAAATCCAAACTGTTTATTGATACTGAATACAGTATAATACCAACCCCGTAATGGTATCATCAGCGACTCCTGCTCCCGGAATGATTTTATCTGATTCATCGGATCTGCACATCAGCAAACGTTTACAATGTAACGTATAACTTTGTAAAATTACAACGAAATATAAAGGTGCCACCAACTCGTTGTGATACAAAATTTAAGAAAACTTACCATGTGTGATTGTCGTCATCTTCAAGACACCGCATTATCCATGAAACCTTGAGAGCTTTATAAAGGGCAAAAATTCCGATCAAACCTGACCCCCCTCCTCTTTGCTGTCACTGACCATTGCTAACCCGACCAGAGGCATTCCAAACGATAATGTCAGACTACAACCCTTTTCAGAATTAGAGCGCGAAGCCACTGCAGTGAACTGCAATAAAACTGATTACACTAATTAGTTTCAGCTGTAGCCGTGGCCACTTTGGTGTTGAACAAGGCTACTTGATAAAGACCAAAAAGTCTGCTTGTACAAAGGCAAAACTAGCTCTGTCTGAGGCTCGAGTTGTAAATGAGAGTTTACGATTGGCACCCTGTGTTCAAGATTAAGATACAATGTAACATTACCATACACTGGTCCATGTACAAATCTTTTTTATTTCAACTTCCCCAGACAAACTGTCTGCATGGGACATACAATGTTGTCGACTTTGACAGCTGGCTACAGCTGAAACTAATTAGTGTGAGCAGTTTTATTGCAGTTCACTGCAGTGGCTTCGCGCTCTAATTCTGAAAAGGGTTGTAATAAGATTGAGGATATAAACACAAACCGAGGAATAAGACGTTTCTTGACAAGTCGGACTTTACCGATTAACGTGACGTCCTCTTGAACTCCATAGGTTTAGCAGCTGAGACAGAGATTTTAAACGACTTGATATTTTCTTTGTGAGCAATCTCATAGTCATACGAAAAGTAAATCCAACCAATCTGTATCATGCCGGTGGATATGGTAAAACTTTTCGTTTCTATGCCTCCACCTACCAAGCCATAACTGCTTTGGTTTCACTGCAATTTATGGAAAGGCCAGATGCTGCTTGAAGTTTCCTAAGAAGAAAAAAGAGGTTTTCAAATGATGTCTCACCTGCTAAAAATGGCTGAGTTGCCCGCAAATGCGGATTTTTTATAACTTTTTCAAGAATCGAAATGCCTGGAATACAGTCTTTCTATTGAATGGCCACTAAGAGGACCTCTAGGCCCCTGTCTATGGACAACAGTTCTGATGGGGATGAAGGTCCCCCCCAAGCGACGGACGCCCTATTCAGATCATGATTTGAAATAACGATTGGCAAGACCACGATGAATGATACAATTATTATCTGAAATTTCAACAATCGTCGGTGGCTTTAACTCTCAGCAATTTTCAAGTATATGTTTTTGAATGGTGCTTTGAAACATCCACTCTCCTGATCGTCTGTGATCGTATGTAACTTGGCGAGTCTCTCAGTGTGATCCATAAAGCTGTAGATTTTATTACCAAGTACGTTACCACGCTCTTTGCTGAAGAGAAACTTTCCCTTTTCTTCCATGAAAAGCACATCGCCACAAAGCGACAAGGAATCAATCCACACCTGGGAATTGTTGCCTGCCATAAAAAATAAGGTAACTCACATGCAGTCCCTCCACACGTGGAGGACCGTGGTAGACTGTAAACAGTTTCCAAGGGGGAAAACGTTGCCTTTTAAACCATGTAGACTTTTTTGTCATTTGATGAAACGTTCTTGAAATATCGTCTCTCGCTGAATTACTTTGAGTAAAGAGAAGACTTTACGACCGGCTAATTGTAATAAATAATTGTAATAAATTAATATAAAATCGATAGTATTCTCCAAGACTAGTTGTTCGACATTAATCTGTAGGGCCAAGTCAGCTAATTTTTTCAGAACTCTCGTCTTTAGTTATGTACTTATATTTATTTAATTGTGAGGAGAAATAAAGAAGCAACAACAACAACAACAACAACAACTTGTCGATCCTAAACATTTAACTGCGTTACGTAAACGAGGTTGTGAAGTTTTGCGGAAAAATAATATTTAACGAGAACCAGTGAGATCTATGATAAGCAACAGGGGACCCAGTGAAGACCATAACGTGCAATCAAATTCTTTCAAGGGATACTATGATGGAGCCGAAAAAAACCTTTGGTCACTTTCAAACAAACGGACTTTCGAAGTTTTAGAGAAACGTCGGTCAGATTTTCTTTGTGGTACAACGCACTTTGTGTTGAATCATGGAGCTTAAAAGGCTTATCCATGGTTGAATGATCAAGCGGCATTGACATGCCAGCACCGTTACCTGAAGTGCAGCAGGCCACAGTCTTTCGGCAGGAAGGTGACCCGTTGTCACCAGTACGTCATTTGTCAAATATTGAACCTGGGCAAAGAGGCTGGTCTACATGCTGAAATAGACGGAACACTTCCGTGAAACTGCACTTCTCAGAGTGTTGTTATCGTGTTTCTCTATGGAAACGAGCGTTGCCCGAAAGACTCGTCTACTCTGTTGACGAATAAGTTTGTATTACTATATTTTAGCTGCAGTGCCGAATGCATCGCGCCAAAACGGCTAAGCAAGTTAAGTCACCAATGATTTATGACCACTTCACATACCAATCTTGCGATAGCCTTTTTAAAATACCGGTGTATTGTTAAGTTCTGCGTAAAACTTAATATTTCTTTTGTAAAATCGATAAATATGGGAAAAGGAATGTGCATGGACATGCAAATCAGGTTTTTAGTTTGAGACAATGGACGCATAAAGATTACGTTTATTGTGCCAAATGGAATTCATAAAAGTGAGACCGTGAATAATAATTACTTGTTCATAAAGCGCATAAACAGACCTTTGAATTATTTGCTAGTCAACTTGTAGAGACGCTCTCGTCAAAAACTTTCGTCTATTCATACCCGTTCTGCCACCTTCGCGGACCTGATTTTTTATAGTTTTGAAACGAGGAAGAAGCACACGATGGTGAGTACTTTTCCGTCCCTTGAACATTTGCGCAGGGGAAAGAGCAATGCCGTATTCAAATAGCTGAGGAGGAGTTTTACCGCTCCCCATACAATGGTGGACCAGCATCGAGAGTAAACGCAATTCAACCACAGATTCAGCCTGTTTCTTTCATTCGAGCTTTTTTTCTCGTTCATGGCATCATAAGGTGTCGGTGGATTATGTCATTCGTCCCTAGGAGCACCTGTCAGTATATCAGAGACGTTCTTATTCCCGTTCTGTAATCCATAGGCGCTTCGTCAAGAATTTTGTGCTGGGGCGCTGCCCGGTATAGGGTAGACTGAAAGAACCGTCGCTCGAGGGCGCTCTAGCCATAATCGACTTGCAACAGAAGTACATGTAGATTTGATATTATTATGTAAATATTTAAAGATAACACACAAAGACTAATTAATGTAATTGACCCTAGACCCTGGAGCGCTCAAGGTCTATGAATTATGAAAGAACATGATGTTGCGCAACCAATGCGCATACTCTGTCATATTACACTCGTCTAGATGAAACCATTTCTGGCATTTTTCAGTACCGCTCTTTTATTGACTTTGGTGATTGGGAAGTGGCCTTGTCTGGCAGAAAATGGGTCATTTACGAAATTTGGATGTAACTCAATCAATTGTATCAAATATATCATTTCAATATCGATGTTGTCATAGTCATTGAAAACTTGATCATATACTTACACGAATACGATACAAAATTTGAAACTCTTCGTAGAAAACTTAACCCGAGCAAGAACAAACTCCTACATGTGTACTTTGAAACCTTGGGTACGGTCAGATATTTATAAGGCCATTTTGATTTTACGATAAGGAGCCGCCCGGTCCAATGGAAGAGATTCCAATTCGAGGAATGTCAGAATTCCGAAATGCATTTTTTCAATATACGACATTTGTCAATTTTGGTGTTGTTTTTTTTTGAGAGAGGGGGGTTGGGGAGGGAATGACAGGATATTGTATGAGGCGCATAATTCTCTAGTTCTTTTTCGGAATACCACACCCTCTGTAAAGTCTTAGTCCGCCGTCAGTTTTGTGGAGTGACCGTGGCTGGGGTTATTTTCATCGCCAGAGCAGCAGCGCTGTACATTTTTCGGCAGTTTTTACTCTGCATTTTGAACATTTATACAGCGGCTATCCCAAATCCCTTGGGTTCTCGTATTAGAGCTGGATGACATAGGCTATATTACCGCGTTACCAAGTCCATGATTCTGCTTTGAAAGCTGTGTGCAGTCAATCAATTGGATAGAGATAGTATGCACCTCGAAAGTTAAAGACTTAGACTTTTGCTCTAACTTTCCTCAAGGAATCGTTCAACTATTCTCTTTCAAAATCAAGATTAAAAATAGGGGGTCACCGTGCAAAATTTGGTACTAGAGAAACAAATTACCCAAGATTTACCGATATTAGAAATTCAAAATGGCCGCCATCCCTGTGTTAACTCTATGGAGAAAAATAAAAATTTTCGAATTTCGAAAAACTAAGCCGGTGAAAAGTTTTCTTTCACCAAGAGCTTTAAAATGAACCCCCACATGTGGTATATCAGAAGAGAATTGTAAAAGTTTGAGAGTCCGAATGTCTGTCCCCGAGGTGCGTTCTACCTTAAAGCTATTAAAACCTTCAAAGATCTGATAATCGTGACAAGATTCGCATATTATTTTTTGTAGGCTGATCAACTCTCAGAAGAACAAATCGCAGGTGAGTTCACACTAATGACGTCATCAACATAGCGTCTCAAGGCGCACCGATTATTTATGATTAAAAAAGAATTAACGGGCGCAGTAAATATCTCTTCGTAAGTGTCTCTCAACCGTGTCTCTCTTGATAGTGATAGGCAAGCATCTCCCTGGGTGTGGGTGCACAGTCCTTGACAAAAACGAGACCATTTGCAAAGTCTGATTAAACTGTGTCTGGCAAGTGCTGCAGTCGTCCGTTTCTACAGTCTCATAGCGCATATCACCAGCATTGTTAATTAAACTATTAGGGAAATAGTATGCAAACAAAAAGTAGTTGTAATCATGCATGACTCGAGAGAAAAATACTCTACAAGCAGGAAAAAAGTAAGAAAACTATTAGCTATAATTATAAAAAGAAAAATCCTAAATATCCTAAATACTCGATTGGATGATTTTTTTTCATATGCTGGAATCAGGCAATATCATCTTATGCTCCATCTATGAAATTCTTGTCAAGGTCATACTGACATGTATGGGGCTGACAATGTCATAACATTTGTAGCGTAAAGCTACTTGCGGGGCCAAAAGTCGACCGTACATGTATGAATTTGTTCACTTTTGTTTAGATGAAGTGTCATGTCGTCGGTTAAACTGAAGTACACATTTCATGGTCAGTGCCCATGTAATCTTTTGTTGGACCGGTATTCAATGAAACGTGGCAGTAATGTTCTTCGTTCTTTCTTTTGAATGAAACTCCGGTATCCGTGTCCTGTATTTTAAAAGGCCAGCCGCTGTAACTATTTACAATTTATTTCCATTACAATAATTTTATTAACGTCAACCACAGTTTCGTGTTCGACTCCCCGACGGACATACACGAAATTCAGCCTGACTGTTCGGCCTGCACATGCGTGAACTGCACTGTTATCGTTGAAAAGGTAATTTTGGTTCCGACTGGAATTCATATGTGAACAACGACAGAACATAATATTCTGCAATTATATGCGTTGTCTTGGCAAGCTAAATGGTGGGTGTTGCAACATGCTTTTTGGAGTAGAAAAGTTACCAGCTCTGATAGTAATATTTAACTTTATTTTAGAACACATAGGAAGCAATAAATTAGAAATTTCACCGAAAGGCATATTTTCCGAGCATTCATCCATAAAAGTTTCTCCATAAACTTAACTTTAATTGAAGCAGCATTACTACAATATCCTATCTCCCGAATTAGTTCCAATAGTGTTTTTAACACTGAAATTAGTCAGAGTATCAGTACAGGGTATAGGACGGTTGAGAAGACCTCAAAGGTGCCCCTGTCTCAAAGGTGCCCCCATGTTTTCAGTTGAACTTGATTTCCTTGTAGTCTTATTAAATTTCTGTTCATACATCCTGGTATGAATTTGTAGATCTTTGTAACGTCCTCAGTACTGATCTGTTTTTCGAGTAGTTTTTTACAAATGCATTCACTTTTATCATGTTTTTACTTCCGGAGCATTTTATCTTGCGAAGCAAGGCTGAACTGCGCGTCAATTTTTTCACTCAGAGGGTTTAATGACATCATGGGATTATACGCACACGCAGTGCAAGATCCGTCTTTGATAGAATTGGCACCAATATAACATTGAGCTATGTCCAAACCATGAGCGTTAGCGCTGTGTATGTTGTTATAGTTATTGTAACCAACTTCGGCTTTATTTTGTTTGCAGTCTCTTTGCTTTTTGAGTCAAAGGATTTAACACAGCGTCTCAGGACTCATGAGAGTAAAAATAGTAATCTCAGCAAATATCCAGCCCCCAACAAGCTGCAGGGGTGTACGTACAGAGGAAACATTGCAGCAAGGGAGATGTCATTATTTACGGCCTGAGAGTCGGAGGAATGACCTCGAAAATCCGAAATCATTGTGTGGGCCCATATTTTTGACAGCGTGGACTGGAGACCTAAACATTGTCCAAAGTCACCACTATATCTGTGTGTGTGCCTGTCTGTCTGTTTGTCCGTCCGTCCGTCCATAGAGAGATTTTGTTCAAGTCACCGCCTAAAACCAGAGATCATGCAATTTGGTACATAGCATTATCATTGGAAGATCTAGATTTGATTAGATATTTAGTGGATGTGGTCCGCATAATTAATAGTCATTTGCGTAATTAAAGCCCCACTAGCTGTATATTTTACCATTATTTTTATGATTTTACTTTCAAGCTAAAATAAGTTTGTAAGAATGTACTAATTTAGATGTGTGTATTCACTTATTATTAACTTCCCGCTGGGACTGTATATGCAATTTTGAACAAGATAAATATGACAATGCGATTAAACGTTTGCCCACACATTAAATCGCAGCCCCATGAGTAAAAGCATATATATCTGCACCGAAATATTCACATAAACTGCACAGAGTAGTCATGTAATGCATAGGGGTGAATGTTTTCAACTGTGGCGTTGCATGTTCTGTTTCCTTTGTAATATTACGAATGGCGGGAAGTGACCGTTAAAATTTGAATATACTTGTCACACAGGAATGGTTTCCTAATGCAGTAAAAGCCCATATCTCTTAAGAGGGTAGAATTCAGAGTAAACATGGAGAGAATTATATAGGAAGATATTTTGAGGTCAACAAATTTCAAGAGCTACAGCTAGTGGGGCTTTAATTAATTAATTAATTTGAGTATTTGACTATATTGCATTCTGAAGAATTACTCAACCAAACGTGGTGCAATTACTATGCAGGTATGCAAACTGTTTCTGTGGTCGTAATGTGCTTAATATTTAATGTGTCTTACAAAATAGCTCATTTTCATATTTAATGAATTTCTATGATTTGGCTGTATATCAATACTGAGTGCACCGATTATAACAGTAATAATCACAATAAAATATTGATAATAATTAGGTCGGCTTATGATGTAAGTTTTATAAGCAAGACGTTCTAATTACTAGCTCATTTGCTTTTTTAATGATTTCTGTAATTAGGCTGTATATAAATATTGATTGCACTAGTTTCGAGTTTGACCTCTGCGTTGGATTAATAATTCCAAGTCAAATTTATAGTGAGTGTTCGAAGGGCGTGACATCTTAATTACCAG
The DNA here is from genome assembly GCF_041260155.1 of Ptychodera flava. Classification (NCBI taxonomy): domain Eukaryota; kingdom Metazoa; phylum Hemichordata; class Enteropneusta; family Ptychoderidae; genus Ptychodera; species Ptychodera flava. Next base: position 24,970,896 of record NC_091946.1, read on the forward strand.
CTCATTTGCATATCAATGGAATTCTATAATTAGTCCATATGTCAAAACTGAATGGCTACATTTGATTTAAATACTGGTATACATTTGTTATACTTAGATTTATTTTTGCTCCAAGTTTGATTTGTGTGATGCTTCACATCTATCACAATCTCAGAGATAATGAATTTATGTAATTAGGATATGTATCAAAAGATGTTAAAGGGAATCGAGTGAATTTAATCAGACTACTGAGGTACATAAGCTATACAAACATTAAGTCATACTGAAAGTTCATGAGCATGGCATATCAGTGGATTTTATCAGTTTTCTAAGGTACATGTCAGAGCAGACCACTGTGAATTTGAATTTGAGTACGACATTGTTTGAGTACGACATTGATGAATGTTTGATGGATGGATTCATTACCCAGATAATTCTGACAATGATATGCTTCTACTGCTATATGCAAACTACTTTTACGTAATTGAAGGAATTAATTTGACTTCAAAAATTGTGCCAGGTGACCTGTAAAGTGTCATTTACTAAAACTAGGATTATGGTACACTTCCACAGTTTTTCTAACACTTAGTATTGATTTGAACAAATGACTTTGATTTCAAAAGTGCCCATGACCTCAAAAGTGTTCCCAGATAAATCTGACGATTATCCGCTCCCGTTGCTACATCCACCTACTTTATCGTAATTTAAGGAATGTCTTTGACATAAAGAATATGCCAGATGATCTGTAAAGTGTCAGTTACGAATAGGATTACAGAACACTTCCTTGGCTTTGTCAAACATTTAATGTTGTATTGAAAAGAAAATATGAATCAAAAAGTGTTTCAATGACCCCAAAGGTTTCCCAGTTTAATTGCAATGATTATTTGCTCCCAACACTATATCCAAGTACTTTTTACGCAATTAAAGGAATGTGTTGACTTCACAAACGTGCCAGGTGACCTATAAAGTATATTTGCTATTAAGACTATAGGGCATTTCCTCGACTTCTTCAAACATGTAGTATTGAACTAAGAAAATAGATTTGACTCCAAAAGTGTCATCATGACCTCAAAAGTGATGCTGGATAATTATGGTGGATATGCTTCCACTGCTATATCCAACTACTGTGCTAGTAAGATACCTAACGCAAAATTTCACGAGGCACAGAATCCAATATAGCTTTTTGCTGGAAATTGTACCCGCGGCTCTTGAACAAATTACCAGCCAATATGAAGTCCTGATAAAGGTTGTTGGGGCCGGTTGGGTACGAATCAGGCCATGGTTGTGCGCGCCGAGTAATTTAAAACGGAGTTACAGTTTACCTCAGAGATTGGAATAAAAGTTCTTTGTTTTCATCATGTCACATGGAACGACATATAAAACATAAAATATATTTAAAATAAGTTGAAAATGTTGAATTTCCATTTTTTAAAACACAGGACTAACCTCAGGCGGGTAGTGTGTGTTTGAGAGAGAGAGAGAGAGAGAGAGAGAGAGAGAGAGAGAGAGAGAGAGAGAGAGAGAGAGAGAGAGAGAGAGAGAGAGAGAGAGAGAGAGAGAGAGAGAGAGCCGTTCATGTCTGTGTCATCGAAATCATAAAGTTTTTGAAAGCATGTTTTTGTTTTGGTTTCAGAATTCAAGGAAGCGTTCTCGTTCTTCGACATGGATGGAGACGGCAAAATCACGACTAAGGAACTGGGAATCGTCATGAGATCACTGGGTCAATATCCGACAGAAGCCCAACTTCGGGACATGATCAACGAAGCAGATGCCGATGGTGAGGAACGTTGAGACTGTCTGGGGAAATGATCACCAACATCTTTTACACATTTTAAATCCATACACATTGTTATAGTATAGAGAGACTGTAATCGATAAAAGCGGCATTAACTTTTAGTATTCCTAACACATGTCCTCTATTTTTGTTCCTTTGTGAAAAACTGTTTCTTGTTCTACTCCTAAAAAATCATGTCTACTAGTCAATCAGTCTGAAACGACAATGAATGTTGCCAACTGGAGCATGTTAATTACAAAATAATCCGGCATTTAGGGTAGTATACCCCTTGAAACTGAAATATTTTTAATTTAACTTTTGCTGGAACCTTGCCAAGTGAAACGTTTACCATGATCTCAAGGTGCTATGCGCCTCCGGGATTGACATTCGGACTCTCAAATTTTACAAGTCTTTTCTGATCTACCACTTGTGGGGGCTCATTTTAAAGGTCTCGGAGCAAGAAAACGTTTCAGCGAGTCCATATATTTTCGATAATCGAAAATTCCATTTGTTCCCATAGAGTAACTCATGGATGGCGGCCATTTTGAATTTCAAATATTGGTTGTTTCTCTAGTACTAAACTTTGCACAGTGACCCCTGATTTTTATTCTTGATATTATAAGAGTATAGTTTAAAAGTTTCATTGAGAAAAGTTTGACCAAATGTTTAAGATTTTTCATTTTTGAGGTGCATACTACCTTAACAAATCAAGAATAAAAATCAGGGGTCACCGTGCAAAGGTTTGTTCCAAGAAGCAGACTACCTAACATTTACCGATATTTGAAATTCAAAATTGCAACCACTCCTTGGCTAACTCTACTGAGGGAAATAGAATTTTCGAATTTTAAAAAACTGAGACCGTGAAAACTTTACCTATTGCAAGAGCTTCAAACTGAGCCCCACAACGGTAGACAAGAAAAGTATTATAAAATATGAGAGTTCGAACATATGATCCCGAGGCACATTCTACCTGAAACATCATGATTTGAGGGAGTTGAACAAGAATCATTCTTGTGTTTCATTGGTACAGGTAATGGGACCATTGATTTCCCAGAGTTCCTCACCATGATGGCACGGAAGACGAAGGACACGGACTCCGAATTAGAAAATGAAATCCGCGAAGCCTTCCGCGTGTTCGACAGGGATGGCAACGGTTTCATCAGCGCCTCCGAGCTGCGTCACGTGATGACGAACCTCGGCGAGAAACTGACGGACGAAGAGGTCGACGAAATGATCCGAGAGGCTGATATTGATGGCGATGGACAAGTCAATTACGAAGGTAGGGACGACTCCTTTGCTCTATTACAAATTTAAAGATATCATTCGCTATCAGATTGGCTGGTAACCATGAACGAAATTTGATTGGTTTGACTGATTCAGAAAGACACAAAGTAAATGCCAAAATTTCTCACCAAGGACACTCAATCTATATGCATGTATACATTAAATTCCTTGCCGATGAGGACAATTTGCTTGGTGTGTTGTTTGGATACTATTGAGCAGCAGTTGTGTTGACCCTCGCCGACAAATGTTACGAGTCAAAAATTCAGAGAAATCTGTCCTTTTGAAGCAAAATGTATTTTTTCTTGGAGTGGCCGTACCATCTATGTGAGTTTTAAACAGTTGGTTATTGGTACAGGTTGTCAAGCCAGACATACATTGAAAGGCAGGGAACCCTGTAAATCACATACTTATACTCAACAGATGAGCATATTGTTTAGTTAAAAAACACTCCCAACAACGCCCATTTATATATGGCAGTCAGGTGTAATTATCTTTCGAAGTTCATCCTTATATGTTTAAAGAAAAATACCTACCGGCTAGACAATTTGTTCTACAACCAAATCAAAGTCCACCAGTCGGGGCAGACTTGATTGTATGTATTTTGACACGCACACAGTGTCCATTCCCCGCTTTGAAATCACAGCAAAATATGTCTTTTCTCCCCAGAATTCGTCAAGGTGATGACGCCGAAATGATCCCGGAAGATGGTCACGACATAGAATTGGGATGAGCATTTCAGTGAATTATTGAATTATAATGATGAAGAGCACAGACTTTACATTTTTATCAAACAAGGGTGGGGTTTAATAATTATGTTAATGTTCGATCGGGAAGTACAATTATTCACGTGTCTTGTTTCAATATACCATTATAGTACGGCACAAACATACACTCTCTCGAGTGAAAATTTCCGTATCAAATTTGGGATAATATCATCACATAAAGAAGTACGAACTTTGGAATATTGAAAGACTTAGTAAGTAAACATCTTACATTTTCTCAAAGTATAAATAAATCTTCTGTCATCGACAAAAAATGTACTTCTGTTTATTTCAATCCGGGGTTTCGACTCTAATATTGAGGATGACCGAGTCCCGAAGACTGATCGTTTGATTTCCAACTGACAAGACAAGTCTCTTCTTTGCTATTTTTGTACATTCAAATACGAATGTCGAAATCAAACAGAGACGTGCCATAATGCTTTGCAAAACGACCCCAAAATATGTCGACACACTAATAACGAAGATTCCAAAGACAGCTCCAGAGGGCGTTCCCGAAATTAAAACTGTGTATTGATGCTGAAGACAGTATAATACCAACCCCGTAATGGTGTCATCAGCGACTCCTGCTCCCGGAATGATTTTATCTGATGATTCATCAGATCTGCACATCAGCAAACGTTTACAATGTAACGTATAGCTTTGTAAAATTGCAACGAAATATAAAGGTTCCACCATCTCGTTGTGATAGAAAATTTATGAAAACTTACCACGAGTGATTATCGATTATCGTCATCTTCAAGACACCGCTTTATCCATGACACCTTGAGAGCAAAAGGGCCGATCATACCTAATCTCCTTATTTGCTGTAGCCGATCATTGAATTTATGCTAACCCGGCCAGGGCCATTCCAAACGATAATATCAGACACCTTATGCCTAATGTTTGTAAAATTGAAGATATAAACAAACTGAGGAAGTGTCTTGACAAGTCGGACTTTACCAAGTTAAGATGACGCCCTCTTGAACTCCATAGCTTAAGCAGCTGAGACAGATATTTTAAACGACTCGATATTTTCAATGTTAACAATCTCATCGTTATACGAAAAGTAAATCCAAACAATCGTTATCATGCCAGTGGATAAGGTAAAGCTTGTCGTTTCTATGCCTCCACCTGTAGGGCCACACTGCTTTGGTTTCACAGCGATTTATGGAAAGGCCAGATGCTGCTTGAAATTCCCGAAGAAGAAAAAGGAGGCTTTCAGGTGATTTCTCACCTGCTGAAAAAAACGGTTAAGTTTCCCACGAATGCAGACTTTTCGATAACCTTGTCAAGAATCTGAATGCCTCGAATACAGTCTTTCTATTGAATGGCCACGAAGAGGCCCTCCAGGCCCCTGTCTACGGATAAGAGTGCTGATGGGGATAAACGCCCTCCCCCCCCCCCGGCAGACGCCCTATGATTTGAAATAAGCATAGGAAAGACCACAATTCAGGACACAATTTACACTGCGCAAGATCTGAATGGAAAAAAATGAATCCAATTTTACAAGGGATGGAATAAAATTAAAGGACTCAAGAGCTGTATAAATTAGGATTACTCTAAGCTGCCAAATAATTTTTTTTTCAAAATCCACTGCCATTTAAATATCAAGAAGGTCCTCCTCCATCTTAGTGTACTTCATCATGCCTTTAATAAAATATGGACAGTCTCCAATTTGACGTCCCTTAGCGAAAGCAGACCGGGTGTCGCTGATAATTTTAGCTAGCATCTTATCCCATCATCTGGCAATTCATTCAGCGCAAATTTTACAGTCTTTTTACAGTATTTGTCTCCATTTTCTCGTTTTCTTATTCAAAGTCTATATTTTCCTTTTTTCAATAAAAATAGTAAATACGCCCTTTTTGCATATTGGCAAGATCACCTTTTTCATAAGGAGCGTTAAGTGCACCGACAACGTGCTGGCCACTACGGGGCCAAGGTGACATTTAGAATTCCACAGAGAAGCCATCTTTTCAATGTGTTTTATCGGTGGCCATGCTATGTAGAGACTGAAATGCTTCTTCAATAGTGATGGCACCCTCTCACAACTGACTGTCCCTTTCTCTCAACTTTGGTTAATCAAGAGTATTCACATTACAAAAAACTGAGTGACCTACCAAAAATTTGTTTCAAAAGTACAAGACATATATGAATTACATGCTACTCAAAATTGACAATACTGAAAGGTTAAAATATTCCATCAAATAAATGTTTTAATCTCTGAAATTTTGGGTGTAATAATGGCAAATCTGATTAAAAAATTAATAATTCCATTTAGTCACATATTTTTTCATTTAAGTTAGTCTTTACTGTTCAAAGTTTTACTTTTGTGTAATTTTATGATGAGAATGTCAAAATTTAGATAATCAAGCATGGTAAAGCATCTGTTTTCTGTAATATTTGATTATTCTCATATGCCAGAATTCAAGTCCCCCTACTACCCCCAAAAATGTTCGATCCCCCTTGAATTACTCCAGCCCCCCCCCCCCACCGGTATTCGTGAACACAGCCTTACGTGAAGTTGCTGAAAGTTCACACGAAATCCCAACAATTATCAGCGTCTTCAAGTTGTCTGAGACTGGCAACCGTCAGGAAACTTCAACGAAACTCTGACATCATTTGCATATGAATATCTTCTCATGTCGTATCATATCATACCATATCATATCATATCATATCATATCATATCATATCATATCATATCATATCATATCACAATATCGCAATATCAAAATGCTTGCAATAATTTGGTATTCTTTTTTACACAAATTTTCAAGTGATATTTATTTCAATTGAGACTGGCAACCGTCAGGAAACTTCAACGAAACTCTAACATCATTTGCACATCAATATCATATCATATCATATCATATCATATCATATCATATCATATCATATCATATCATATCATATCATATCATATCATATCACTTGAAGATTTGTGTAAAAAAGAATGCTAGCAGATCGCACTGTAAAAGTATCAGATCAAGTGCAGATTCAGGAAGTACTCAAACAGAGTGTGTGAACCCTGCTATGAAGGGATATTTTCACTGGCGGCTGTCAGTCTCGCACAATCCGCAAGCCAACAACCTTTGTTGAAATTTCGAGTCAACTTTCAGCAATTTTCAGGTAAAAAGTTTTTGAAATATCCGTTTACTTGGCGAGTCTCTCAGTCTGATCTATATGCTGTAGATTATAACAAGTACGTTACCACGCCCTTAGTTGCAGCGAAGCTTTCCCTTTTCCTCGATGAAAAGTACAGCGCCACCAAGCGACAAGAAATCAATCCACACCAAGGAATCGTTGGATGCCATAAACAATATGAGGTAGACTCACGGTCTCTACACACGTAGAGGGATAATGGTGGATTGTAAACAGTTTCCAAGGGGAAAATCATTGCCGTTTTTAACAATGCAGACTTTGTATTTGTCATTTGGTGAAACATTCTTGAATGTATCTGCTCTCGCTGAATTATTTTGATTACAGAGAAGACTTTACGACTGGCCAATTGAAATAAATATCACTTGAAGATTTGTGAAAAAAAGAATACCAAATTATTGCAAGCATTTTGATATTGCGATATTGTGATATGATATGATATGATATTGATATGATATTGATATGATATGATATGATATGATATGATATGATATGATATGATATGATATGATATGATATGATATGATATGACATGACATGACATGATATGACATGATATGATATGATATGACATAAGATTATGGTGGAACTTGAAAAAATACTCTCTTTGATCGTGCTCGTAATTTTCGAACACGCCTGTACGCACCTGCAAGTTCACGTTGATCACGAGTGCCAACGTAACGGGCCCCGCCCTATTTCAACCTGCCGAGCAGCGTGAGACCCCAGCAGCTGTCACTCAGTCTTAACTCTCGTGGAATCGAGCTAATCGATAGCCGTCAAAGTTTATAGAGTCTTCAAGGCGCACGGTTGATGTTTGCCGGGGCACTGGTAACGAAGCGTTCGGGCTTTTCCTTCAGATCGCTACCTGCGTGATAAAAAACTTTTGATTCCGGGTGTTCCCCGCTCAAAGAGGTAACCGAGGCGTACCCACTAGGAACTCAAAACACCGCTGTACAGAAGGAGTAAAGGAAATTCTCCCGACAGGAGCAACTAACAAAAAGTTATGGTGAGTAGTTTATTTTTGAGCGTGCCGTTTCTATCAAACAGTCTGGCGTTAATTCAAATGTAGTTCAGCCGATTTGCAATGATAACCCTATTTCTTAGTTTCTTTCTTTAACGGGGTGTGTGGGGGTGGTGGGTGACGACCAAAGTGGATAAAAAACGACCGCAGAAAGGACTCAGTAAGGCGCAGGTAAACCGGTATGCTAATGACAAAACGGTCCCCGATTGTTCATCAAGGCTTTGTTTACATAATCGTGCTGGCATCCCGTTTGCTTTCAGACGAACAAGGTGTCCGACAATGGTATTCGATGCTCCGAAGTATTTCATTCTCTCGTCAATTCTCCTCGTCTTAAACGAGAACTTCAGTTTTGCAGCGTTTGACCAACAAACAACATTTAAAAGTAACCTACGTTCATTAGGATCGCTAAAAACGACTGTTAAAGATATCGATTTTCTGGCGATCGTTGGGTTACAATGCCAGGACACCATCTTGAACGTCAAACGCACGGTTACAATGTGTCTCGCGCCAGAGAGAAATTCCTGAACCGGCTCGTTCCTTTCGAAAGCCCAAAGAAGCATCTTAGGTATTCAAAAGGGACTTACAATAATCGGCTGAAACACGCTAAGTCGTGAAGTTCGAGTTTTTAATTCTGTGTGCAATGAGCATTGTGGGTCATTTAATGGCTTTACGCGAGGTCCGACTCAAAACTCAATTAAGATTGTTTTTGAAATGAGTCCTCTTCAAGTTTTATGAACACCAGACGCGCTGAGTATTTGTCCTTCGCGACGCATGTTAATTGTCTTACTCGTTCACAGCATGGGCCTCCTAGTTTCATCTTGGCCACAATTATATATTTTGCCGTTGACGTCCCATCACGGGTCACGTTCGACTCGGAAAGTGGTGCACAGTGAGAGAAGATGACAAGTTTTCTTAACACGAGGAGATTTAAAGTGAGCCCCCACAAATGGTAGATCAGAAAAGAATTTTAAAAGTTTGAGAGTCCGAATATCTGTCCCCGAGGCGCATTCTACCTTAAAGATTACCTTGATAAAATTACTCATAACATGCTGTTACATTTACTGGCCCCATCCCACATCGGTGGTTTCCTTGGGCGATTTGGATCATAGTCGAAATATTGGTACTCGTAACTTATATAATTTGTCTCACTTTTAACTTTCACAAAATTTAATCTTCTTACAAAGAAGTGTGAATAAAAATGCCACGGAAAAACTCTTGCTTGCGTCAACCTGCACGGCCAAAGTGTAAACGATGATAAAAACATTCTCAGCAGTGTTTTTCTCGAGTAAGTGTCCTGGAAAGAGTAATTCCACCTCGTCAACCATTGCTTTTACCTCCATGTGTCAAATATGGGTTATTTGTTCGTGTTGTTCACTGTTACGATTTTCATCTACTACGAAAGACACTGAATGACTGTATCAAACACTCCAAGTTTGTAATGCAGTGGGAGTAAATACCCCCCACCCCCCACAAAGAAAAGTTGCTATTGCGACGGGACCCTGGGGGCAGCGTCCGTCATAAAGGCCCGAACGTACTCACTATACGGTATTGTGTTCTCTGTTGGGACAAATTCCTGTTCTTTCAACTGCTTCAAATGTTTATTTTTCTTTTCCAGGCTGAAAACGAACTCACAGAGGAGCAAATCGCCGGTGAGTGTACATAATATTGTAAGTCGTTCAGACCTTTCACTCATGACAATATTGGAATAAAAGTATCTGGTCTCTCTTGGTCGTATTGAAAATATACCACTTCTCTGTCTGTGGGCCGATACACTACGGAGTGCATACAAGTTGGCAATCAGGTTTTTATCACAACTGGAAGTTGTGATATAGAGGTGGTTTCAACCGGTGTTTGATGTCGTCCATTTCCGTAAACGACAAAAAGTCAAAAACTGCTGAACAGACTGCGTTGATATTTGGTACCGATATTCAGACTGGTTCCAAGGTTCCAATTCGGAAAAATGGAGCCAAACGGAGCGGCGGTTATATAGTTTTGGGAAATTTCTAACCCCCCTTTTTAACTAATTGATTTTAGGGGTCTTTCATATATGTAGTTTTGGAATGTACACCAATCCTGCATTGTGGACTGTTTTATGAGTTGTGGAACAGAAATGAGGTTTTGATGAATGTTAAAAATATGCAGGATGGCTGATTCAAAGTATAAGAGATTTCTATGCTCTTTTGGGTATCAAAAGCAATAAAAAAAAAACATATTTCATAGTTTAGATTCTCACTTTTGAGATGACCCTAAGCATTTGTTATGTAAACATCCTTGAGTCAATATACAGACTTTGACATTCCTGAGATTAAGTATCCACGACCTCACATGTTACAGTCTTTCACTACCATGGTATGGCCCAAACCCATTGTTATCAATGGTGAGTGTGGACCTGTCTACAGGAAATTGGGGTGAACAGGTTAGACAATGCCGTTACAAGTTGTAGGTTAGTTATCAAGGTAGCACCAGCATAGAGTCCTAAGCATGTCCATGTGTTCTCACAGCAAATTACAGGGGAAAAAATTATTTGAGATGTTTCTCTCCTTTAAATAGAAGTATATTACAATTTAAACCTGTCATGGATGGATTGCTCTCAAATGATCTGAAACACAGTTATTGCCCATAAGCAACAAATCTATAGCAAGATTTATGTAAAGTTCATGAACTTACACAAGGTATTAGACAAAAGATGACCATGACTTTGCTGCTTTTCAACATTTATTTCATTCAGATTTCCTCAGCTTAGTGTATAATTTTGTAATCTTAATTACTGTCAACTTAGCTTTACTAATTCTAACCTCATTATTCTTACACTACTGTTATACCTTATAACCACAAAATTTCAAGAGATGCATATATGATTGTCACTTAACAAACAATTTACAAATATGTCTTCTGCTTTTTTCTCCATATACATATACATGTCCCTTTTCTCATAAATATGGGCTTAAAATCGCAATGTGAAAAATAGTCTTTCAGCTGTATGTTGCTCATTGACTTCGTGGTCTGTCTAATTAGTCCCCACGGACACCGTCCGGGGGGGACTTATAGGTTTGGTCATGTCCGTGTGTGCGTGCCTGCGTCCGTGTGTGCATCCGTCCGTCTGTTCACACAGATATCTCAGACATGCCCTGGTCAATTTCTTTCAAACTTTGCACAAGGATAGTACCCTACCCCATACAGATGCACGTCGATTTGTTTCACAATGCGATCAAATTTGGCCATGTTAGAGGACTTTTTAGTTTACACCACCATAGACAACCATGTATAAGTCAGCTGTCTATAGAATCCCATGTATAAGGCCAAGTAAAATAAAAATTTAGTTTCTCATCATATTCATATTGCAAAAAGGATGCAGTGACACAGTTTTTAGTCCCCATGGATGAAGTCCAGGGCCTTATAGATTGGGTCATGTCCCTCCGTTCACGCAGATATATCAAATATTTTGACAAAATCTCCCGTGACCTCAGTGACCTTTGACCTCAAATATACATATTTGTCCATAACTCAGTAACCACAAGTGCTACACCCTTCATATATGGTATGATGGGACACTGCATGACGCCACATATTGTACCTCATTAATTATGTGCATATCTAATTTTGAGCGAGCCAATAGAGCTAGGTCTGATTTTTGGTATATAGGGATGACTTAGCAATTCAATTTTTTTGACAAAATGTCACATGACCTCAGTGACATTTGACCTGAAATATACATATTTGTCCATAACTCAGTAACCACAAGTGCTACACCCTTCATATATGGTATGATGGGACACCGCATGACGCCACATATTGTACCTCATTAATTATGAGTAGTTTCACAATGTACCAGTTGTGATCAGTGCCATTGGCGCTGTTTTTATTTATTACGATCGATGCTGAGCGTTCTTGAAGAAACCCCAGAAAGTTTGAATGAATAAACATGTGCACAAATCGCAAAAGCACACACCCTCAGTAAACGATCGTAGCGTAGTAACAAAGTCGTTTACTCGTGACAGTTCGATATCGCTGCTTTCACGAAACCCCCATGACACGTAACTATGATCCCTTTAATGCAATAATCATATGACTTATCACATTTCGTAAATATTTTTGCAAGCATTCAATCGCGTGAACGGCAGTGGTAAACACGTCCGCTGTCGCTCTGCGAACAAAAAGTGAATTATCCTGGGGATTATCGCGAGAATTGACATAACGCGATTAAATTGTGTCAAGCGCCGGGTTATGGCACCTCTCTTCAGAAATGAAATCCGTTAACTTGAACCACCATTTTAGGATAAGCCACCTCGCTGCAGTGGACAGAACGACTTCTAATGAAGTTGATAAGTGGGAGTTACAAACAGACAATGAAGACGATTATGATGTAGCCATGGGTAATCACTGTGATTGGCACAACGCCAATACTTTAAACGGTACCGCCCTGAGGGGAGGGCGAATGAACATTGAATGGTTCTTCCATAAGGCAGTGGAAACTATTGTATGTTTCCAGTATCGGCGAAAGCTACATTCATTGAAAGAGTTATTTCGTTTTCCTACTCTCGCATGTAAGTAGCCAGGAACTATTGATGGAAAGTGCTTCTCGACGCGATATTACCTATCCTTCCACACGTGTATTATTCAAATTCGCGTCCGTATAGGCTACACAGTATTATCCAGTTCAATATAATCCTATCATATGTAGTAGAAAAGATGTCTGTAACTGAATGCAACGCAAAGCTACACACAACCAACATTATCGATGCAGAAATATAGACCGCTCAACATGAAATGATAAATTTGGAAGTGATTAAGGCACGGTGTGTTATCTGGACACTTAAAATAATCTTCAAATTAAACCGACTGATCCCATTCAGCATCGACGTAAACAACGGGTCGCCCTCTAACACCATATGAAAGGCTAAAGCACTTTTTCTCGTTGACAGGACGGGTGCAGTTTTGCGAATGATTTGGCAGGACGTGTTGTATAACGTTCATTTTGTTTCAAGGTCGAACCATAGATGGGGTTCTCCACTGTGCTATGCTTGTGTTCAGTCCCAGACCTCAGATTTAGGAGAACGACTGTAAATAAACTCCAAAGTCTGATTAGTAGTGTAGAATTTCATTGCCGTTAACTTTTTTCTCAAAAAAATTAATAAATTCTATTTTCAATTCCCGGTTGCCTTTTTCTGAATCAAACTGATTCTGAATCGGTGAATGTTTGCACACAGTTTTGAGCATGGATGTAAAAAGAGATTTTGAATCGATGGGATTGAGCACAGCACATGCAGTTTTGAAGGTTTGCCCTGAATTCCATGTAATTGACATTGAACTCTTAGAATACTGTGGGGGCATTGGCAGCACATGGCAGCAGAAGTCAGTACTATTGCTATCTTGTCACAGCTAATTAATCGCTGTGAACTTTTTCGAACATACGTTCCGGGATACTCGTGGAGGTCAAAATCAACCTGTCGTGGAAAGGACAACAACGCGACACCCCTGGGAATAAAATGAAGATCGCTGATTGGCTGTTTCATTGTCGCAGTGCGACAGATTTTTTTGTCAGACCATCTATTGTTCTCTCTCTGTTAGGATTACAAAAGACTCGACCCATGAATTGTGATGGTTGGCCCTTTGTTTTGAACTTTCATGACAATACCTGCTATTGTAAACTGGTTTTGCATACACTATGGATGTCGTGTGACAGTGACAGCGCCCGAACCAGCAGTATGAACATTTCGCCTTTTAAAGAGCTAAACACGATCAGGAAAATGGAGTGGCCTTGAGCTTAAAACATGTACTATGCAAATTGTTGAATAGCACCAGGCGGTGAAAGTGTGTGTAGAGGCTGATGACGCACGGAGGGTGACGTAACCACGCTCCCTTCCCGTGCTTATTGTTGACACCGTCGTTGATGCAACACGCCTTCAATGCCATCCCGGAGTGCCATGCCCCTTCATGTTCCATTGCTGTGTAAACAGCTAATAGGAATTCTTGCATTTACTCACGAATTAAAGCAAAAAAGCGAGATATTTAAACTCTGTAGCCGCCACACTGTCAAAGAGACGATGTCGTAATAGTGCAGCGACGCTGTTTCTCTCGGCAGAAGTTTTACACGATCATACTGATAGCATTTCCTAGCGACAATCTCCGATGAAGTCTGATACATGTCGAAAGTAAGGCGGCTGAAAGGATAAAGATAATGTTGAAGTTCAGCACAATGATCATGCCTATGCTATAACAGTGCTAATGATGACAATGAAGCTGTTCTTGATGATGATGTGATGATGATGATGATGATGATGATGATGGATGATGATGATGATGATGATGATGATGATGGTGGTTGTGTGGTGATGATGATGATGATGATGATGATGATGATGATGATGATGATTATGATGATGATGATGATGATGATGATGATGACGATAACGATGACGATGATGGCGACGACGACAATGATAGAGTACTCATGTACCATAGGCTACAGTAGAGTAACATGACATATGTCTTTCCTTGCCCTTATATTACAGCAAGGGCAGATTAAATAATTTCTCCGTTATATATACTGTAATCCATTTTCCACACGACAGAATTCAAGGAAGCGTTCTCCCTCTTCGACAAGGATGGAGACGGCACAATCACGACCAAGGAACTGGGAACAGTCATGAGGTCACTGGGTCAAAATCCGACAGAAGCCGAACTTCAGGACATGATCAACGAAGTCGACGAAGACGGTCAGTTTGCAATTAACATTTCTGTTATTTCCGAAATTTGCCTCAAATTTCCATTAAGTCTGATGAATGAGTCGGAGAGTGTGCCATAAAATAATAATAGTTAAACACCAACGTTTCATACACAAGGCACCTACACTAACTGAAACAGAATATTTTAAATAGGAAGTTTATGACGCTATTGTTTAGCAGTTATGTCGAATTTTGGCGATAAATGATACACTCTCAAAATTTTAAAAGAAACTTATTTTTTTTGAAAATGTAATAATATTATGCAATTTTTAAATATGGCCTTACAAGTGTGTAAAGGGGAAAATAGCTTATGGGTTTTTGTTATGTGCCCACAAAAGTGAAATATCCGAAATTCAGGAAATGTTCATCATGAACGCACAGTCATACTCTCCACTAGACCGTGTGACTTTGTCGAATAAAGGTTCCTCAAGACAGTGTCGCCTCCAAATTTTTGTAAGTCGACGCAGAAAACTAATATTAACAAGTCCTTCATTTCGATTTCCCCGTGTATGTCAACAGGAAACGGAAACATCGACTTCACGGAATTCTTGCAAATGATGGCCAAGAAGATGAAGGAGACAGACAGCGAGGATGAAATCCGCGAAGCGTTCCGAGTCTTCGACAGGGACGGCAACGGGCTAATCAGCGCTGCGGAACTGCGTCACGTGATGACGAATCTCGGTGAGAAACTGACGGACGAAGAAGTCGACGAAATGATCCGAGAGGCCGATATGGACGGTGATGGCAGTGTGAACTACGAAGGTAATTTCATTATCTTTTTTGTTTAACCTCCTAATTGGTTACTTGTTCTGCGTTTATTACTGTGCACAACAAACTTGATTTAATGCCTATACAATCGATTTATCTTGTTCGTTCGAATTTCTTTCAAAAAGGAAAATAACAGCGCATGTCGTCGCTTTGTCTACAATGACAATCTCAGAAGGGATTTCACGTCGACGAATCGACAGAGATAGAATTGGCACAAAGACAATCAGGGTTCAAGAAGCTGCTTGACAAAACCAAAATTTAATGAAGTAGAAAAACTCGAAAAGACTTAACTTCACTGGTTGGTTCAATGTTAAGCAAGTGAGATTTGTGCAAAATGCAGAACAGTCGCAAAGAAAGAAAGAAAGGAAGCTTTCTTGTGAACTTTTGGAGACGTGCGCTTTCTCGAAATGCATCTGAATGCTTTTCTGAAGTTGTAAAGAGAGCGTCGCCAGTGTTCCTACTAGATTGTTTGCTTATTTTAGTACGTGACGTGTGATCTTGTACAAAAGAGACAATTCCCGCACGCAAATACTGAATGGCTTTGGAAACTCTTTCAGATTTGTTCAGTGTTATGCATCATGAATAAACGTACACGATACCACTAAACAACAAATAAATCCGCCACTCCAAAGGATTACGTCATTTGGCACATAAGATACGAATGACAGCAGAGCAGAAATTCAAAGAAACCCAGCTATTTCCCTCACATAAAAAAGGCTTAAGAAATACTGTTTCTTAAATATTTCTCAAGTTTGCTTCACAACAAGGCGGTACATTTTCACAGTTTCGCACTGGCTTCTTCATAACATCTTTTCCGTGTACACATATATGTACAAAATGTGATTTAATTCGAATAAAGGTTAAGTACGCCGTTGTGTAAATACGAGATGTGTACAAGTTCTAACTTGGTGGTATTTTAGATTACGTTTATGCCGAAATATCATAGAAATAAAATTTTGCATCTTCTGTATGTTAGACATACAAAAATGTTCTGGTTTGTTTGGAAATACTCGAACGTTTCCAAAATGACGTAAGCATTTTCGTGTTTCAAATTTTTGCACTTCAGTGACATGAATATACATGAGGTAATATTAACATGTCTCACACTGTATATTTTTATAAATCAACACAATCCTAGGGGTTCAGTCTTTTCAAAAAGCCATGGCAGGGCCACCTAAGAATACAAATCCATGCCACGGCCTATCCAGTGCTCTCCACATGTGTCCCTAGAGGAACAATTGATTGACGGCTTATATCTTTCCAGTAATTGATTCTGTCATTTTGACAACAGCCTATTTCATGATAAAAAATTCTTTTCTTTTGCAGAATTCGTGAAGATGATGACTGCAAAGTAAAGTTGCTGTCTTTCACCTTTCAAATCGTCCGTTCTCCGAACATTTCGTTTGTACTGACAATTTTCGTAACATGAATGTAGTCAAGTGGGTAAATATTATGTATCGAAATCGTAGACTATAGTTTAGAAGATATTTGTATGCTTGTAGTAGGCCACATTTTTTAGATAATTATTGGATGCCCACGAGTTCTTTCGCTCGATTCTGTACAGTTTCGTAATTAATTTGTCATTTTCAAATTTTGTGCAGAACTTTTAGTCACAAATTAATAAAATCTACTAAAAAGTTGATCGTTGCATTGTCATGTTAACCGCCTCACATCAAAATCGTTTTTTCCAGCCTTGAACTTAGAGAACCCTTGTTCTACCATCAACCCTAACAGGAGCCATGATGGTCTGAGATCGGAAAATTTTTTGGAAAGCTGTCAGTTGACTAGGAATGCAGTCGAAACTACGTTCTCACAAGAGAATGGGCTCCGATTTTCGAACTTGACCAGGAAATAATTGCTATCATAGCACTAAACATTTTTCAACGTATTAAAATCATCTAGAACTCGGGTACTAGAAAAGTCACCGGATTATGCCTAGTGACGCTAGGGACCATTCATTGACTTGCCACCTTCCAGCATCCCCCCTCAAAATGTCATGGGGCGATTTGTATGTGGATGTTTACATTGACGTTATGACTGCCATGAACCATTCATTGACTACAAATCTTGTACGACCCGTATGAATTGGTCTAGTCCGCAACTTGACATACTGAGTCTGACTGTACCCTTTCTTCACCCAAAGTGACCTTTCTTCTGACTGTTCCTTGCTCTCGTTTAACCATCCTATCTAATCTTCCCGGCCGGGTGAAGTCATATCACGTGTATAGATCTCCTCAGTCTTAGTCTGGACAACTCCGACTATCAACGGGTCTCTCCGCTTCCTCTTAGCCAACTAAACGGTTGCTTTCCCATACAAACCCATTACTCCTCTCTGACTGTTCCTTTACCTACCTGTTTTTCGACATACCAGTAATCTGTCTGTCCCTTTCACTGCAGGCGTGGTTCCACTTCGAGTCCGCAGAACATTTTTAAAGGAACATTTTTTACCTAAATTACCTGGCACGTGATCGTTTAACTGCCCAATAAAGATTCAAGTAACCACTGCTCCAATTTACTTTCCTTTTCCAAATAGATAACTCTTGTTTGCATGACATGGGGTTTGATAAAAAGTTCTGCAATAAATTTGAATGATGAGGATTTAGTGGTTAATTGACTAAGGCGCTGGCATTAGAAGAATCATTTATCTCCTTTTCGCCGATGGGGGCGCTATACCCATGCAAGTACTCACGCGCGGTGGCTACACTTCATTGCACAGTGAAAGTACCGTGTCTCGTCCATCTCTGTGGTGTACCTGGATAAATATGAAGCGAGTATCTCATCTACGATAAATAGTAATCCCGTACGGGTTTGATGTTTAAAACTAGTACAGCAAAATGCGTAGATCATAATTTTCGGAGGACGGTGATTAAAATCTGTATCAAACGTGGGACGAATTAGAATTGTTTGCATTTAATATTGCATATAGGACCTCCGTCGAAGGAATTCAACGTTCAGAATACTGAGAATAAATTGAGAGTATAGAGGAGGTCTAAGTAAACATTTATCACTCTGTCACATCACACAGAAATCAACAAATTAAAAAAACCCAAATTACTAAACAAAGAAAAATAAATAACAGGCAAACAAATAGATACATTTTATGAATAAGTATAAATGAACAAATAAAGATGATAAATATATAAACAAATCAATAATAAAACACATAATTAATAAATAGACGAGATAGAAAAATAAATAAATAAATAAATGAATACATAAGTGATGAATAAATAATAATTGAATATATAAATAAGTCAATAAATCAATCAATCAATCAATCAATCAATCAATCAATCAATCAATCAAGCAAGCAAGCAAGCAAGCAAGCAAGCAAGCAAGGAATCAAGCAAGACTACAAATCCATGACAATAGTGAACAGCAGTGCACACCGCTTATTACTCTCTACAGCTGTTTTTATGACGTACAGATGAAACTAAAATAATCTCTATATTGCATTGAGTGATCCACATTTTGACATGTAGCGGCGTTTTGGTTCCACGTTTACCCGAACATGCAATGAAATTGGCTTAAATCATTAAATGTTAAAATAAATATTAACTCGGTTCCGATTATTCCCAGGACAGTTTGATGATCCCCCTCCCCGTGTTTGACTCAATTTGTTATTCAGATAGTCAATTTTCTGTGTCACGCCCCTATGTGACGTCCATCTTCCACGTTTCTGACACTGGAAACTTTGAAAACCGCAGTTTTTCTTTTTTAAGGATCGATTGATGGAACGTCATACTTTTGTATTGATTTTCAAGACTCATGTTCATCAAAACAACTTGTCAAGGAAAGAGCTATTTTTAGCCCTCATTTTGACCTTCAGTTTTATTGCGAAAGGTTACATCACGCAACTCGCACGCTGTGAAGTCATGAAAGGGTTTATCCGTAAACCTGGGTGTGCTACAGCCCCGCCTTTGTAATTTATCCATCTCTTCAGTGAAATAGTAGTTTAGCTATTTAAAAGATTACGACCGTGTCCCGAGAGTTTAAAAAAACAACAAAAGCATTCCTTTTCGGGATTTATTAGTCGAATAACTTTGACGTTGAAAAAGAAGATGAGCTACCAGATCCGGAATAATAAAGAGTTATACCTGCAGGCTGTCGGATACTTTAATTGCCTTCATGGACAAATGACGAAACGAGATGAAGTTCATTTAAACGGGTCAGAATATGAATGCCATCTGTAGCCGATTTATCATACCACGTAACGTGCACAGGTTTTCAAATGAGTGACACGTGACGCCCAAATATAGCTATCCGCTATAGGTATAGCTATCCGCTATAGGTTACAAACAGCAACGTCCAGCTGTGTAATTAAGAGGCATCGCCAAAGATTAACAGCTGGTGATGGATCGCCATCCCGTCCCAGTGCGATTATTGCCTGACTATTTCCATGCAAAGCGAGTTGTGCACCAGCATCGAACGACCTTTTATGCCAGGAATATAAAATAAGGAAAGAGAAGTCCTAAATTCGCAATCCTTTCCATTTTTGTCATTTTTTGTTCGTGTCGTCATTGCCCACTCTGTATCATTATTCTATTGTCTTTTACATTTTTCAAAAGCTCTTAAAACCACCCTGTATTTTACACTCTCAATATACACACGTCATTGCCACGTTTGGTGTACAGCCGTAAATTTTGATAAATGACACGTGTTATGTTCTCTATACATTATAGTAGGCCTCTGTGCATGCTTACACGTACAGGTAGATAGATAGATAGATAGACAGACAGACAGACAGACAGACAGATAGACAGATAGATAGATAGATAGATAGATAGATAGATAGATAGATAGATAGATAGATAGATAGATAGATAGATAGATAGATACATACATACATACATACATACATACATACATACATACATACATACATACATACATACATACATACATACATACATACATACATACATACATACATACATACATACATACATTTTTTGTTTATTTCGGTAAGTATCGTAATGCCTCGTGATCGAGGGAGACTCGAAAATTATTAAAAAAAACGGACCTCTCACCCAAATATACTATATGACAGTGACACCCGTTTCTGCATCGTTTAAAAAAGTATAATTAGATCTGGGCGAGATTTACTCGCGCGACCTCCTTTATTTCCCTGTCTACCTAGGGCCAACACAGACTACTATCAATGAGATTCACGTTTTCATTTGCCAAGGGCCAGACATGCCATGGGATTTGAATTTGTACTCGACATACTTACAAAATGATTTGCCTATTTTACAGTCAATATCCAAGCTCTTAAATGGAAAATTAAAACTGGAGTGTACTTTGAGCGAAAAGTATCTCACTTTTTCTCTCGTAAAAATGTTGCCACCTTCTCTGATTTTATATTTTTAGTTATTTTTGGCCAAAGCGCAAGTAAAGGTTTAAAGTTATTGATACAATAAGGAAACTTCCGACTTGTAAATATTTAAGTCTATTGCTTATTGAGTGCGAGCAACAGGACTTACCATGCAACCCATGTGTACCTCTAGTTCGCATAGACATTTTCTGAACATAGCTCTGTACACATGGTGCTGGAAATTTACAGAAAAAAAGAAGCTAACATCGGTATTGTATGATGTGATGGTACTACATCTCTTTATATAACTTCAAATGTTGACCTTGTAGGTCTTGTTCATTTCCCTTTGAATCTGTTTGCAAAGTTTTTTACTTCGATCTTCCAGAGACGTGCAGCCTGGCGCCTGCTCGCACTGCCTCTCTGCCATTTCAAGTCACTGAGAAGGCTTTCTGTCTCACAGACCTGGCCCGGAGGTCAGGCTCGGTCCTGCCCGTATTTCAAGCTTCTGTTCCCGAGAAACACGATCTGTGAGCTGTTATATATAAATTGGGAACCAATTATGTGATTACAAGAACATGTTGGGTTGTATTTACAGATTAGGGTGAAATGAAAGGGCATTCTCTCGGTCTGCCGATGAAAAAAACCCTTACTCAAGTTCTGAACTCAAAACATCCTTTTCTCTCAACCAAAGTGAAAAACTGCAATTGTCTGTCTTTACCATCGACTACATTTTAATGAAACAAGCCCTGAATTCAAATGCTGTAAATTACAATTAAAGGTGATATTGAAAGCGTATTCACTATTTCTGCATTCTTAACTTTTGAAGAACAATACGTAATTCTGTTTTAAATCGAAAGACATCTGTACATGAATGTAGTTAACTCCAAAAAAGACAAAGAGAGATTATCTGTTTGTAATAAATGCAGTGCCTGACGGGAAATATCGTTGCATTTTTAAGGTTGCATGCAAGTTGCAAAGTCAGGAAAGAATTTTCGCACGTGCATGTAATCGTTATCTACGCTAATGACAAGATAATGAAACTTGTGTCTTCCTCGTATTGTATAGAGCCAAATGAGATGGGTCAATTGGGAATGTTATATTTTCTCTTCACCAAGGCAAAACTTAGACGAATCAGTGATGGTCACATGCAGGCACTGTTTTCAAAAGCTGAACATGTTAGTCGGCTACTGTAACTTATTTAGGGAATTTTCATTATTTTTGTTTTAATCTGAACTAGTTTCTTCTTCTTGTCTCCAAAGCAGGTTAAGATACACGGTATTCAGCGTGTAAACCCGGCATTTACATGTTTAGAATGCATTGTTATGATTTCACATTTACAATCACAAATCGGAGAAATGTACCAATTAGGCTGTAATCTTCCGTGAGGTCCTCTGAGCAACAAAAGAAAAATATAAATATAAAGTGTAAAAAAAACTGTGAGAACTATAAATAATCAAAATTCGACAAAAGAAAAATTCAATAAGGTTATTTTTCTATATCAGCAACAATAAAAGTTTTCAGTTGACCTTTAAAAACATGGAGATTAGCGCTATATCTTATAGTGTCTAGTGATGAATTCCAGTGTTCTGCAGCACGCATAGCAAACGTTCTCTGTCCACTGGCTGGCCGGAATTTCGGAAGAAGCAATTTCAATATGAAGGCTGCACGTGTGTGATAATCATGAACATTTCTGAGTGGAACGATTGCTTCTGTAAAACGAGATGGAGCTTCATGTATATGCAAGTAGAGTACATAATGCGTTGCTTGATAAATAAAACATAAGCCAATTCAAAAAGGAGATCAGTTGAAGTCATGAAATCAACATCAAGAAGAACTCCAAGCGCGTTCTTCTGTAATTGATTTGTACACGCTGTCAATATTCTTGGCAATCACTTTCCCCAGGCAACACGACAATAGTCCAAGGTTGATTGAATCAAACCGAAGTACAAAGTTTGACATTGACAAGTGAATTCTGGACCGGACTAGTAGAGTTCAAATGTTAACAATAATGCATATCTTCATCAATAGACACTGTGTTGACAATCTAAATAGTGGGTATTTCATCATGCTTTGGGGGAGTAGAACAAGAACTTGCACTTGACATAAAATAATGTAAAAAAAGTGTTTTTACGTGGAGATACACAACTCTATAAATTTGGAGGGGTTCCACTGAACACGACGTTTGGAAAATTTTTCTCACCCGCTTATACCCTCTCTCCCTCTGTCTCTGTCTGTCTGTCTGTCTGTCTGTCTCCCCACTTAGCCCTATTCCAATTAGATACTTTCCCTACAGTCTTCTCCTGATTACACATTTACTCCTCACTACCCCCCCCAACTCTGTATGGTTCTACCCTATCAATAACCTACCGACATAGCTGTATTTAAGGCTCCCTCACCCGATGAACTTATTCCAAGAAGATAGTAGCCTAATGACATAAACAATACCTTGTCAGCCTCTTTCTCTTTTCACTCGAAGACACGAGAAAAAGTATTCGTCCTTCCGCTAAGAGATCACCTATAAATACGTATTATTTGACAAACAACATTAACTTCAATGGCCGCAGCTATACAAACAGGTTGGTGCGCTCTATGTACAATATACCAACGCTATATCAAATTTAGAATTCCAAGGCTTGTAATGCAGTTTACGGAGAGAAAACCTCCGCTACGTCGCTTGTATCATAAACTGATAGATTATGTAATTTTCATTAGTTATGCACTTTCCAAAAGTTTTGTTCTGATCAAAAAAAAAAAAAAATACTGTTTCTCATTCTCTTCCGCTCCACTGTCTTTGCAAACACTATGCTTTCAGTCACTGTGTTTTGTTGACAATGAAATGGGCACTAGCACAATACGTACTGGATATATCCCAACGAGATACAGGTCCGTTTAGATATCCCATGGTTATTCATTATCATTTGTACCATAATTGGAGATTCCTCGGGGAAGTCTGCCGTGCCTCCCAAGTGTAGACAAATTCGTCGACTACATGTAATTTTAAAAATTCTGAAAACGTACTTTTAAACACACCATTCTTCACTATTCCCATTTCAAACAATTGTGGAATATTATGCTCGGTTGAGAGAGGAGATAGCATTTTGTTAATTTTTTTTCTCAAAGATTGTGTCGACGTCCTCAGCCATACAGAACAATGTGATGGAAAGTAGGGAGACTAACTAGTTGCACCTGTTTTATGAAACGAAAGGATATCGATGTAGATTTTTTCCAAAGAAATGACAAATGCAATTTATATGCTAACATTTCTCAGAGAATGACCCCCTTCAACTTGTCATAACTTTCTTCCAAAAAATAATGGTTTTTGAAGTCCCCGCAGAATATGTGACTTTAATGGTAATTCGACGATTATTTTGGATGTTTTTACTAAATATTATTAATTAAAACAATATTTTATATGCTTGTTGTAACTGCTTATATGCAGAGCATAAAGTTGTCAGAAAAGCAACCTTTATCGGTACGAATTAAACAGCATTATGGGTAATTTATTGTGCCGCGTGTGACTCGAATCCAAGTGCAACGTTGCATATTCACTCAATTACTTGTGTCTGAGGGGTACCCACTTTGTATGCCAGCATAACGTTGGAGAGAAGAAGTGTATAGGAAGAAGGAAGTGCGATTGACCCTTCAACAAATTATATAATTTTTCCCCTTCATTTCCTGGAGCAGAGTTCTTGCACGTAAAATAGTAATGACTGTAAAGTAGAATGGACTCACAGTGTCCTACTTTTTTTCCTGAATAGCAAGATATGTAAAAGGGAACAAAAACTGTGAAAATATTATCTTAAGTTAGTGAAAGATATTGTACCTCTTATCAGAGCATGCCGGTCCGAGTTGACTGGATTTAAACTGTTCAGATACGGGCGCAGGTAAACACATGATTCCGTGACTGCCTCGGTCAAAGAGGAATAACTTTTTATCACCAACAGTTTTTATGATTAGAATTCATATGTCTGCCATCAGCGGCTCATTGCACGTTGTCAGTGCAGGCCGAAAGTGCGCGGCGGTAGTATGTCGTCAATTGATGCATGTGAAAATTTGAAATGTCAGTTCGGTCATCCGTTACTATCTCTCATATGATCATGCAATCGATAGTGTCCTGGTTGCTGATGGACGGCCCATTTGTGAACTTTCAGCTTCCTATGGATAAAGTAAAACTGTAGCCAAAACACCTGCGGTTTTTTTCAGCGAGTGTACCTACTTGACGTGAGAGGCTAGTGTAACCCCCCTCCTCTCTGGGATAGATTCAGCAAACAACAGTGCTCTTTTTGTCTGACACTAAACATGCGCAGATTTTCTGCGATAGCAGCGTTTGTAACTCAACGAATCGGCCGGATGGTTTTTATATGCGAACAACACCCCGTCACCATTTCTGCGGAAATGCTGCATTTCCCGGGCACCGCCGCCTTATGGACCTTATTTGACCCGACGACAAAAAAGCTACCATAAAAGGGGTTCAGGTACTGAAGAATATGGCATAATTGACTAAAACTTGGATGAACGGAGAGAGAGAGAGAGAGAGAGAGAGAGAGAGAGAGAGAGAGAGAGAGAGAGAGAGAGAGGGTGGGGAGAGAAACCGCTACTTTCATAAACACTTCCTGTGGCCTGTTCGATAGCATCAAACCGATTTTTACCTAATTAACTCGCCAGTAACGCTTCCCGTGATAACTGCTCAGCCACATCGCTCCGTGCAATGAATACATAAGAGTTCTCTTCTCGCGAGACTGCCTCTCGTATGTTTTTATCATACCGGTTCCCCACCGACGCGCGAGAAATGTCGTACTTGCATATTTATATAGAAAAAGGCGTTTCCATCTATAGCTCCCACAGGTTGTTTTCCGGTGAACATATCACGACATGATTCAAAACGATAACTTCATTTTTGGCAATGACATTCTGTATGCCTGGGACGTCTCTGCTGCAACTCATATGAATATTTTGATGTCACCTGAAAAATTAATATCATTTCGTTATTTTCGCTTTCGTTGTCGTTCCCAACTTGTTCGCTCGCTTATCTTATCTTTAATACATGTAGTGAACTTTTTTACCGGCAAATGTACTCTGTCTTACTCGGCATAGACATAACATCCAAGTTGGACAAGGTGAGTAAAAGTTGTGACAACACGCGGGAAAGACACGCCCATTTTTTTCGTCGTTGGCTATACCGAGCGTCCGATTATCCGCAATGCGCAAAAAGTGATTTGCATACGAGTGTCACGCAGTCCAGCAGCCCCAGCTGTATATGGCAAACGTTGACAGAGTGCCAAGCTTTGAAACATGATAATAAAGAGGAATTTATGTCGGAGGCATGACACTTCTGCACCATTGTTATCTGGTGAACAACTCTGAATTTATGACGAAACGTGTGCACCTTCACCAACCTTACAAGTGGTTGCAGGACTGACTGCGCAGGCGCGCGCGTCAGACGACCTGTTCGGTCACAGTAAGTATTACGTATAGAGGTAGACACTTACAGAGTGAGACGCAATACAACTGCAGTGCCGAAGTCGATCTCTTCTGAACAGCATTCGCTAGCTGTCACCACACTCAGATTGAATCAACAAGAGGTGGAACATCGATTCGTCAAAATCATGGTAAGTCGGGTTTCACCCATGTTGATCCTGGAGAGAATAATTCAGCTTCTGTTTCGTTGGCTCCGTCGCGTCGTCGACGTCGGGGGAATCAGGGATTTCGAAATCAAATATTGTCCAACCACTACATTGCTTATCGATTCGTGACCGCGTCCAATATAGTGATGGGCGGTGTACCGTGACATGTTCGCTCGCCCGTCTTTCAAGGACATCTCATTCAGGCGAAGGGTCTCTAAAATTATCTGACAGTGGATTTGTGTCCTTTGATTTCTCGCCGTGGAGGCGTGTTAAACCCTGAAATTGTTCGGTAATTTCTGCGGGCAATCAAAGTCGCGCACAACGGCCACTGTGCCGCAGTGGTGTATCGCGACAAGTTTCGACACGTACGTCAAAACTGTCGGAAGCCAAACACGGTGTTTAGCTTCGCACATTGACACTTAAAATCAGTTTGTCTCGTTTAATAGGACGGCGTGGGTAGAAATTATGTAACATGCAGGGCAAAATACCATTGGTTTGTATTAAAACTATGTTCGTGACCTTTATCGGGAGTTCTGAAACCATGATCACGGCAATAAAATCATCAGTCAAACGCGTTTACCTGGCTGTCAGTTATGTACGCTGGCGCTCTGTGGGTTTGGTTAAATTTTGAGGAAGTAGTAAATATGAGTCATATTGTTCTAAGCAGTTCTGTACACACTTCCTCACACTTGACTGCAGTATCCCGTGTTATGTATGAGTTGACTCAGTAAACGCCAGAATGCGTAACTTCTTGTCTTTCAATCGAACGGGTTTTCCAACGTGATTCAACCTCCGTGCCACTTGGGAAGTCAGTTTTACAGGTACACTTCGCCGTCACGTGCCGCCGGACAATGGCGCGCTGCGAGAGGGCAAACGTCTGCGAAGATACGCCGAAAGTCAAAGAACTAAGTAAACCCTCTCAAAAATAGTTGCCCTAGGCTAAAGTCTATACCGTGTTTTGTTGCTGCTTTCCGAATATGCTGGACACGGACCAACTAGTATACACATACGGTGCACAAGGGTCAACCACAACGTAAACAAAGCATAGAAAAGGTTGCTTAAAAAGTGTTTTTATTGCATATATACACACGAATCTTTTTCTATCACACTGGACTACACAAACAACAATTCTAACCTTATTGTGTTACTCCACTTCGTAGGCAGACCAAATGACAGAAGAGCAAATAGCCGGTGAGTATGCATAGCGGTGAAAATGTGTTCCTGTGCATTTGGTGTGTACACTGCGAGTCTTGAGCCCGGCAATTCATGGCAAGGTGTCCTGTCGATGATGGACGAGGAACCATATGCGATGGGGTCTCTAGACTTTCTCATAGGGAGGGCGATTCGGACTAATGCTACCCACTGTCCGTCCATCATGCTTTTGCACCGACATTGTATCAAAATGGACGGGGATCCAAAACCATTCATCACGGGCAGCCGCTACGCCGAATGTTAATAGATTCTTTTGTAGCCCGTCCTATCCAGCCCTCACGAATAGAATAACAAAGAGGCACCTATTATCTATCGAACAGATAACGCATAATTTTACTTTGTGGGCCCCACTCGTACCTCTTAGAGACGCGCTAGTTACCGAGAGGCAAGAGTCAAATATGCACTATGTCGGTGACCTTTTATAGTTCAGTAAACCGTTCACAGTGGTCTTTGATATATTGGCCAAAGCAAGGCCTGACCCCCAAATTGGTGCAATATACAAGCCGGAAAGCAAACACCAGATGTTAGGAACGGCCACACAGGTGACCTGGTAGCGAAGGATGTTCGTTTCAACATTATTTCAGGCACGTATTCGTTGAAAAAGACATGGCTGTATACATCACCTTCACTGGGAAATGCGGCAATTGGAACGGGATAATGTATTATGAAGCCCATGACAGTGTCCTATAAAACGTTAGCACATTTGCATATGGTAATGAGCCATCCTCGGCACTAATTGTCAGTTCTTACACGTTAGACTGTATTAGATATGGGAATCACGAAAATGAGAACATCGTATGCATATTAAATTGAATGAGTCTTTCAATTTTATTTCAGCACCGACCGAAATTTCCTTGTTGTGCCTTCTGATAAATCATCTTCCTACAACCCTTCTTTTGCCAAGCGAAAACATTAATGAGTAGAAATGTGACAATGTCTTCTAAATTCTACGCAGTGTTTTTCACTGAGAAGAAGACTTGATGCATTTTGAGTCAGCACTGAACGACACAACCGCCAAAGAAATTGGCCGATTCTATGGATGACTTATCATGCAATTAAACTCAAATAAAACTCTACTTCCCAGAATTCAAAGAGGCGTTCGCCCTCTTCGACAAGGATGGCGACGGCACTATCACGACCAAGGAACTGGGGACCGTCATGAGGTCACTGGGTCAAAACCCGACGGAAGCCGAACTTCAGGACATGATCAACGAAGTAGATGCCGATGGTGAGTCGGAAATACGTTACTCTGCAGATATGTACTATGATACCCGGTCTATTTGTATATCAATGCAAAGGGTCGAATATGTACTACGAGAAATCATTCTTCACGATTTATTAATTTGCGTATTCATCGGCATGCACTCACACAAACTCTTCAATCAGAACGTAAACACCTGACCTTGGTGACCTTCACATGTTAATCCCGCCCAATAAATGATCGAAGAATCGTGTCCCACGGTCTGACCATGAACTTCGACTAGTCTCATAAATCGTATCAGAAACCCAAAACAAGCAACCCAGTAAAAAAGATACAAACAGAGGCTTTGGTTGTTTTATTACCTTAAATGATTTATATTAGCAACTGAGGAGTTTGGAATTCATTTGTGAAAGGAAGGCGACTACTTGTTGACAATAGGACGGTATGTCATCTCCTTATGCGAGGTACGCAGGCATTCATATATTCGCAGCGATCTATAATGTCATGTGCTCCTATAGGTCACAATAATGAGACAAGTTTATTCAACTGTCATAAACAGTTAATATCTCTCCCGAGTACAGCAGAAAATGGCGAATAGTCCGATACATTTGTTTTAAAGGCGTGTAACTTTGCATTTTCAGAAGCACATATCTCAGTAAAGTATAAAACGTAAGTTGTGACCGTGAAATGACGCAAATTGAATTCATACTAAAATAAAACTTTTATGAAATCAGACGTACCATAATCTGTAATTTTACGAAGTTGATTACTTTAGCTTGAGTAAGTCCTGTTCCTGGCTTTTATTGTTTCATTGTTTAGTTCTTATTCTTTCCGGCATCATTCATAAATGTCAAATCATTTTTCTAGAAACGTTGAAAAGTAAGTATTATTCAACAGCAAGCTAGCTCACTTGTACGTTTATCTTTATGATTTTTCTTACTCGAAACAAAGTTTTAAAAAAGAATATTTCTAACGGAAGCGTTAGACCATGATCTTCATGATTAAGAATAAAAAGCAGAAGTCAACGAGTAACATTTGTGGAGAAAAAATACCAAAACTTTACCAATATTTTATATTCAAGATTGTCGCCACACCCTTTCTTAACTCTGACGGGAAACCCGAAACTTCCGATTTTCCCAAAAAGAACGCTGTGTGAAAACCATTTCAAAAAACCAACTTCATTTACCGAACAGGCTTCGAATGAGTCCACAGGAGTGGGAGATCATAAAGACGTTAGCGAAAGTGAGAGAATCCTAAAACTCCGCGTGCCGCATTCTACAATCGAGAAGACGGCCATATTTTTTTTGTGAAACGGTGGGTCAGTGGGCCACTATTTAATCGACAAATTTCCATTGAAACACCGAGACGTTCGAAGTGCGATGCATGTTATAACGTTTTAATGCATTTTATACTTATAACGTGAATTAGACTTTCAACCCAAGAATGAAAAATCAGGGGTTACCGTGCAAATTTTGGTACTCGGACATGTAGAGTAACAAATCACCTACATTTACCGATATTTGAAATTCAAAATGACCTCAATCATCATGTCAGTTTTATGGTGAAAAATAATATTTTCTGTCGTTGAAAAACTAAGACTCTGTTTTTTTTTATTCCAAGAGCTTTAAAATGAGACCCCCCATTTGTGGTTGATCAGAAAGGAATTGTGAAAATTTCAGCGACCGAATGTCTGCAGCCACGGTCTCCGAGGTGCATCATACCTTAAACAGTTAGACAACACGTTCTGATAAAACACACAAACGTTCTTTACATTGTAATGATAACTAGCGACAGACAATATAGAGTTTGGCCCCGTTTCTTTTCATACTAACACAATAGCGCCATCTTGTATCAGTATTGCGAAACGCAAGTCGCACTGGTTAAATATGGCGACAAGTCAAGCCCACCTGTTGATATTACATGTGTCACCAGTTACGTCCATTAAATGGTTTACCCGTGCCTTCCTTTATAGATCATTTCAAATTCGTGTTTTTATATCGCATTGAATGGCAGCAATTTGTGGACGTTCAAGTTTTCAATTCGATTTTATTTTCAATCAGAAATATATGACGTATTTAGCTACTGAGCCGCTGACCGAACGCTGTGCTACCGAGCTTGTCAACAAAGCCAGAATAGGAATACGATTCATCACATTTGTTGACTTTCCGACAGCAAATGTTTGGACAACGGTGTAACAGTTTTGTATGGTAACCAACCCTGCATAATAAGCCTTTTCAGACACTGGAGGATCAATCATATTTTAATCTGTTTAAATGTATTTCACAAACTCGCCTAATTTAGTGTGATTAGGATCCAAACCTGGCCGTTTTGCGATCGTTGCATGCTTCAGTGTTAAGCTTTATAAATTCACACATAAGGAAAACGTGTACACCGGGGCCGCTGTTTATTGATATGACTCCGTGTTTCAGATGATAAAGCACAGCCCTCTTGGATAAAAGCAAATACTGGAAGAGTGTGCGTATATATTTCCACGCTCTCTCTAAAACCATGTAAATTCAATTCACAGAAACATGTAAGCGTACTTAATGGTTCCATGTTTAACTCACAGTTCAACTTTCGGACGTATTTTAGAACACTTTCTGAGTTTCGTTGTCTTTTTTCAATAACAAAATGAATTTATCCCAATAGAGCTGACACCCATAATAGCGCCCTCAATTTTTGCTTTCAAATGTTTGTCTGATCCACATATATGCACAACGTACGACCCCTACGGTTCATTAAAAAGTTTGAAAGCAAAAGTTCCCCCTTTGACCCGTAACAAAAGTTTGACACACTCATTTTTGGTGATACGGCTGAACTAAACAAATAAGTGACAACTATGTTTCCTTGCACATTTCAGGAAATGGCACGATAGACTTCCCAGAATTCCTAACGATGATGTCAAAGCGAATGAAGGAGGGAGATTCGGAGGAGGAACTCCGCGAAGCCTTCCGCGTGTTTGACAAGGACGGCAACGGTTTCATCAGCGCCGCCGAGCTGCGTCACGTGATGACGAACCTCGGCGAGAAACTGACGGACGAAGAGGTCGACGAAATGATCCGAGAGGCTGATATGGATGGCGACGGGCAAGTCAATTACGAAGGTAAACACGAGCAAAAAAATATTCGTCGGTAATGGCTGGGACACCAAAAGTACTAAGACCTGATCCATGCCGTAAATTTTATCGGGAATCAAGTCCGTTTTCTACTGATTTTAATCTATCACGTTATCATGTGAATATACTTTGGCGAAATTGTTGCCTATGCTGAAGCTAGACATTGTTTTGTGGGACAGATCTGGCGCGATCTTGTCACTTTACCATGTTGAAGTCACTGAATAATGCAGTTGAAATCCGTCAAAGGCAAGCCTCAAACCTCAATTTGGTACTTTTGTGTGTTGTGTTTGAAAATTCGCAATAAGTTAAATTGAAAGTCAAATTTAAATATGATAAATACTTCACCTGACAAATTTGCATATTTGGAGTAATTTCTGTCCCGAGATCGAGACTGCTGCCATAAAGTTGCCTGATTTTGCATCCGGCCTCGATACTGGAAAAATAACCTTTTACTTTAATTTTCCTAACCGAAAGTTCGAATTATTTTCCATCAAAGTAAGAATTTAAAATTGGGGTAAAATCGGGGTAACCGTGCAATAATTTTTGGTACCGTAGAAACAAATGACCTAAAATTCTCAGGTATTTAAAATTCAAAATGACCACTGTCCTTATGTTAACGTCATGGGAAAATTTAATATTCGACAACTTGAAGGCACTGCAGATTCATACAATCGTTTAGCTCCGAAATGAGTTTAGATTAGATTAGATTAGATTAGATTCAAATATCTGTCCTCTTGGCTTATTTACCCTCATCCAGGCCCTGGGTCAATTCTACACACAACATACAAAAATGGTCAGATTTTTAACAACCGCAGTTTGATAATGTGCATGCCGCAGAATCTAAGCAAAGTAGAAGCAGCAACGTTAAGAAAATTACTAGGGTTGTGAATAGTACACGAATCGGCCAAAATCTAAAAAAGCTGACAAATTATCTCACTAACGACTTGTTTTTCACGCAGTTGGTCAAATTATTGAAGACCTTCAGGTCCATCAACATTTACAGAACAAATTACCAAATTTATAACGAATGCAGTGTGATCGTAAAGGAATACATAACAAGGTTCAGATATGCTAAGCATCAGAAACAATCGTAAAATTTTGCATGAAATATGGATAACTTACATCTGTATTCTATACTTCTCTTCATAATTTTTATCTGGTGTAGCACAGGCAGAAAGATGACTGATCTATATTGTTATGAGGATGAGAAACAAAGACTAACACTTCTCACCATTGATGAACTTGAAACTGTCACGGCATAGCACTGTATAGCATTGCATGACATCACATGGCATGTAGTCGCAACATATCTTATCGCATCGCATCGCATCACATCGCATCGCATCGCATCACATCCCATCGCATCACATCACATCCCATCGCATCACATCGCATCGCATCGCATCTAATCTCCCTACATCGCATCGCATCGCATCACATCCCATCGCATCACATCACATCCCATCGCATCACATCCCATCGCATTGCATCTAATCTCCCTACATCGCATCGCATCGCATCGCATCACATCGCATCACATTACATCACATTACAATCACATCATAGCACACCACACCACATGTACACCATGCCACACTGAATCACATCACCTCACCTCACCTCACCTCACGCCAAGCCACGCCACACCACACCACACTACACCACACGACACGGCAATACAGTGCACTACACTACACTACACCACACCACATCACACCACACCAAACCACATCTCATCACATCACAGGGAAAAATCCAGACAGTATATTGCTTTCCATTAGAAAAAGATCCATTCCCTTCTCCTAAATGTGATTACATACCTGATCGCCATTGTTCCTTTTAAACTTGCAACCACTTCTGAAGGTCTCGAAACTGATAATGAAATTATCTTTTCTTTCTTCCTTTTCCCTGAACAGAGTTTGTACAAATGATGACTGCCAAATAGAAAAGCCAACTAGGTACTCTATATCTTCCGACTTGCCATACAGACAACTCTAATATCTAACTTATAAAGAAGCAGCCACGCGATCGTGATGTATTCATCACCAACGTTCATCTGGGCTTGGAAATATTATCATGTTATTGGATATTGCTTAATAATGAAAAAGACTTTTTTCACCTGATGACATTGTAAATATTTTAAGTTGTTACAACTCGAAGTAGAAATTTAGCACGATTTCATGATTTTTTGTGTTTTGTGATAATGTCGACTTTGTTCCATATTGGCATCTCATCAAATTTACAAACGAGAATTTTTCCGAAATTGTCATTCCAACTAATTAATATGCAATTATTTGTATACATATTAGAACTACTTTCATTCACTGCAACTTGATGTTAATGTGTTGACGTCTTTCTTTTTAATTTTGATCGGAAAAAATGTGTTACGCCTTCTTAAGATTCAATAAAAATTGCTATTTTGTATATACTGCAAGTTGGTCGGTTTTCATGGCTTGGGGAGTACGCTTCCTATGTCTGTTTCACAAGTTGTCAATTTCAGCGGTGACTGGAATTCGGAATGCCTGTATGTCTGATTGGAAAGCACACTTTTAACGTCAATAATACAACAGCGTGAGTCACATTGTCTGTCGCCGTGATAAAGTTTGCATCTTTATGTGGAACGGAGAGGGGATTTTTGTTAGGTGAATCTGCCCCACAGCGCTCTATATTGTATTGCTTTTGTTCTGTCTCCTTGTACTTACGGACCTTTAAAAGTTGATAGAGTTAGTGATATGTAGGCTCTACTGATCCTTTGCTTCACAACCAATATTTAACGTCGGAGTGGCATGCCTAATCAAAAGTAAATTATGTAATTTATTACCTGAAAGAGTTTCCATAATATTTAAACTCGCTACATAGGAATGCTAAAAGAGTGTGCGTGGAACGAATGGTATGCACACAACTTGACAGCATCCACGATGAAACAAAACGAATTTTGGTTCGTGCGATAGATGATTCTGAAATACGGCTGTCAGATACCACGGTCCAAAGAATAATCTGAAGTTCTATGAAAATAATAATAATATACTGCAATGTGACTGGTGAGCCAAAATGATGAAACTCCGAAAACGTCGTTCTGAAGTATCGCATATTGCTGTGCCTGTGAAATATTTGAAACTTTCTGTGTTTTGGGAAGTCTGTATTTATCTCGTGGGAAAAATGTATTTTTTTCACACTATATATATTGTGATATCATCGCCCTCTATCAGATACCAGGTTAACTTCTTTTTTTCTTTTCTCAGTTCAGTGCACAACAGTAGTATGACAGAGCTAGAATTAAATTAAATGTCACACAATACGTCGAAGTCTGTCTACCAATGGCACCGTTTGAAAAACATTACGTGTGCTTATCATACTTGTTCTTAAAAGAGCACAATCTGTCATGGTAAAAATATTTTTGTTCCATGTCATATTCTGTTTACGGTGAAAAACCTCTTATATGACGATCGTTCATCCAAAAACAGATTGAAAGATTTCGGATATTTAATTAACCATCAGAAAAACAGATATGCAAGCAGTGACTATTAGCCTTGGACGTCGACACGTTATCTAGGCCATATCGATAAAACAAATTGTTCACGTCATGTGGCCATGTGTGTTCCTGGTTTGTCCCTTTTGAATAGCACTGTATATGCTGTGACATGTAAGTGAGATAACTATCCGGTATTTACTAGTAAATAAAGCAGATATTGAATACATCTGTTGGAAAACAATAACGAAACGGCAATCTGCCACAATCGCCCAAAACTGCACAGAACTCCTTTTTAAGGGAACAAAATCGAAAAGTACGGCCTTATCTCAGATGTTGTAAAATGTGCCGACAAAGCTTTAGCTTGCGATAATATAATGCATTGGAGCTGTAACAAGATAATCGCAGGTATAGATATAATTTATGACTCTCTCTGCAAGGGGCACGTCATTTATGACCGGCGTCGGAACAGTTTGTATCATTAAAATTCATATATCTAGACCGGACTATTCAACGAGACCTATTGACCGGGCCCACAGACCTGCGCAGTAGTTATACATGATATACGTGACAGCCAACTGTGATCATCCTAGTGACCCATGTTTATGTAATCTATTGCTTTCTAGGTAACGGTCGAAGGTTCACATGTGTAGTTTCAGCTCTTTTGTGGAAGAAATTACTCGAAATACTCGTCTTTTCAGCGTCCAAAAGTTAAATTAATTCAAGATAGCAGCAAAAATTAATTCTATGCTACATTACATTAATTCCAGCATGTAAGATTAATTTAAAATATATTTACTTAATTCAAGGAATATACAAAATTAATTACCAGTACAAGTAAAAGTAATTCGAGACTACATAAAATAAATTCTAACACATTGAAATTTATATAACGTAATTTTGACTAGAACGGGCCTCCATAGAAGAGCGTTATATTTCTTTCCACATGGTTAGCTTTACAATCAATAATTCTCACAGGTCTCACGGGAACATATACACAGATATTCTGCGATAAGAGCATTTATGAGGGCTAGACCATTTGATCGGGGGGAGGCTAGAGGATTTTTGAAATAAATAATTTTTCTGCCCAGAGGGCAGGGAAAAATTTGCTTCAAGGAAGGATGTAAAAAGTCGTCGCCATGTACACAGGGACAGCACCCTCGGACTGTGTCTTCAGTCCCTGCATGGCGCTGCCGCCTACGGCGATTCGAATTAATCACGCCCAGCATAATTAATCTACTGCATTTTGGATACATGGCATAAATGGGTTATTGGAAATATATACAAGCAGAAACCTGAGTATGTATGGATGTGTACTTTTGTATTGCAAGTTGTTTAAAGCCTTACTAGCTGCATCTTTTAGCATTATTTTTATGATTTTTAAAACTAAAAATAATTTTGTGAGACCGTTGTACTAATTAAAGTACCCTCTGAGACTGTGCAATTTTGAACAAAATAAAGATTTCACTGTGATTAATTGTGTGCCCAATCATTAAATCGCGGCCCCACGCTAATAGGACAACAAAAATGGATACTGTGTATATCTGCACTGAAATCTTCACATAAACTGCATTGAGTTGTGCAAGGTAATGTATAGGGGTGAATGCTTTCAACTCGTGACATGCATCGTATGTTCTGTTTCCTTTGTAATATTACCAACTTTTGAAAATGGCGGAAATCAAAATGACTTGTCAAATGTTTCACAAAGGAATGGTTTCCTGATGCAGTTGAAGCCCATATCCCTTCAGAGCCTAGAATTCAGATAATATCAGGAGAGAATAGGAAGATATTTTGAGGTCAACAAACTTCAAGAGTTACAGCTGGTGGGGCTTTATGATCGTCAAATATAATAGCCGTACTGTCAAATAGGGTTACACCACACTTCCCCAAAATATCACGGCTGGTTTATACTTACAGGTTTAACATTTTCTCTTGAACAGATTTGTATTGCAAAAGAAAGTACTGGTAATGCCAATAGCATAAGTTGTATGTCATTTGAAAAAATATTAATGAAGAAAATGAATACGTTGAATATTCAAGATCTGTTTTGGGTAGGCCTGCAAGATGCTCCCTTACACTAAACACCAGTCCTATCCGGAATTTAGCGATGCTATTATGTATTATTGCCTGTATACGTATTATTGCCCGAGGGCAGGTGGCAATTTGCGCGACGCCAGGAGGGCAGATTGTCTCCTGCTGCGGTCTCACATAAAGCCATGTATTCAGGCAATAATATTTTTGTTACATGCCCCATCACAGTTAACGCTGTATAACATTTAATTACATGCAGGGCATTCTCAAACAATTTTACCATCGTCGCCCAGTATCAAACAGATGTTAACGAATGTCAAAATAGCAGTATATGCGCATGGATATTTTACATATGGTGTTAAGCGTCTCCTTGACGTCGAAAACGTCGAAGGGCTTCATCGGACCGGGTAACTATGGAAACCGGTCCGAACATCGTTCACTCGGACCGCTAAATCCCCGGATGTTCGTATTCAAATCAATGCACTGATCTGCACTCACATTGAGGTATGTAACAAACCATAGCACAGGCGGCCCAATCACTATTAATAAGCTTATTATTGAGTTTTTCTCAGTTTTCTCTGTCACTATCAGTCCCTCTCCTTTTCTTCATGCTCTGACTGATCGTAGTAAATAAAATAAATGACTATATAGCCTAACCTATAGCCTCTTGACTCTTTATTTATTTTACACCCCATTACAAGGACGCTTATCTCTCATATACACATATCTTGTAATTAATTAGTCAACACAACTAATTATGCTAATCCGTGGACTTATCAAAGGTTGGTCAACATTGCAAAGATAGAGATGTAAATGAAAAAGGAGTTTTAGTAACCTTTCCTATCTTTCGCGATGTTGACTAACCCATAAAATCCCTGATAAGTCCACGGATTAGCATAATTAGTCATTTTGGCTATTAATTACAAGATGTGTGTATATGAGAGATAAGCGTCCTTGTAATGGGGTGTAAAATAAATACAGAGTCGAGAGGCTAGGTTAGGCTATAAAGTCATTTGCTACGATCAGTCAGAGCATGAAGAAAAGGAGAAGAACTGATAGAGAAAACTGATTAAAACTCAATAATAAGCTTATTAATATTGGGCCGCCTGTGACCATAGTATGACAGCCAACAAGCGTTGGAGGCCCGTGACCCGTCATCGAAAAATTTGACAAGCACTGGATCGATTTCCTGGTAATGTCTGCTTGTGTCCATGGTTACGTGAGCCATATTGTCAAATGGGATCACCGTGACACTGGGCACTCCTCCAAACTACCAGAGAGATGGAGGGGAAAGTGTTGTATTATTAATTCCCGGAGCATAAATATGGACGATACCACAAAAACACAGCCGTAGTACCCGCACCCTGGTCATCCTCACCCGTGCAATAGTTCTTTTACCGGTTCCATGATGCAGTGCGCGCCAGGGTATACAAAGCGTACGTTACGCATAGAACTTTTTAGCCGTAGGGTACACGCAGGGTACGTTACTCATAGAACTCTATGGTAGATTACACCCTGACCTATATTTTCGTCGCTGATGGTTAGATTATACACGGGGCATTATTTGGTATTGCAAATTTGTGTCATTCTTCTATAACAATCCATTGTACAACACAAATCAGTATGTTCTCGCTGTTTTGAGCTCATATACGGTGTTTGATAAAGTCACTGCAATGCATTGTGGGACAACCGGGAAAAGGTCTATTAAGCGACACACAGAGCATCTCTGGGATCCGTAGGAGCTTGTGTAAGTTGACGCATTATGCTGACGTCATTGATAATCCATTTCGCAGAAGAATTTTCGTTCATTTCATAGTGAAGGGTTGGGGCTCCACCAAAAACGAAAGAATTTAATGCGGTACCGGTAGTCGTGCGCCAGCTTTTACTGTCGACGATCACTATAGTAGTCTGCTGCAACTCAATAAATCTGACGACGAATTAGCGTCATGTGAGAAATTGTGAATACATTTGTTGATGTTTTCGTTGCTGTTCATTTAGACATGCTAACTTGCAAATGCGTGACTTCGACGGCACATTCACACACTCTGTCCTTACCATACATCGAGATAAAGTCGACATACGGCGGACGTTTAAATTTTCATATATTGGCAAACTGTTGACAGCCACGTGTAAACGGTAACTCTACGACCCTGAAAGTTACGCAAAATGGATAAAAGGCCCGATGGTATTTCTGCTGAGCATTTGAAAAATGCAGATAGACGTCTTCACCCGTTGCTGTCAATTTTATTTACAAGTGTACATATTCATGGTTATTTGCCATCTCGCATGTTAGATACAATCTTAATTCCCATTGTCAAGGATAAAACTGGTGATGTTACATTTACTGGCAATTATCGCCCAATTGCTATTGCTACTGCAATTTCTAAGCTTTATGAATTTTTGTTACTTCACAGATGTGAAACATATCTTGATACCAGTGATCATCAATTTGGTTTTAAGACCCATCATTCTACAGACATGTGTGTTTTTCTTCTGAAAGAGACCATAGACTTTTACAAACGTCATAACAGTTCAGTTTTCTTGTGCTTTTTAGATGCCACAAAGGCGTTTGACAGAGTCAATCACTGGACTCTGTTTCGTAAGTTACGTGACAGAAATGTTCTTCTGTATATTGTTAGAATCTTAATATGTTGGTACCGAAACCAAGAACTTGAATTTCGTGTCAGATGGGGCTCTGTCATCTCTGAAGCCTTTCATGTTTACAATGGTGTTAAACAAGGAGGTGTATTATCCCCTCGTTTATTTAATATATACATGGATAACTTAGGCAACTTGCTATGTAAAACTAAAATAGGTTGTCACATTGCGGGACATTGTCTCAACCATTTGATGTATGCTGACGATATAGTCCTTATATGTCCCTCTGATAAAGGTCTGAATAGACTTTTAAACACTTGTAGTAATTATGCATCTTCTCACGATATTGTCTCTAACGCAAATAAGTCAAAGTGCATATTTGTAATGCCTAAGCAATGCAGAATCACTCGCATTCCTCATGTGTATTTAAATGGCTCAGTACTTACTTTTGTAAAGAAACATTTGTACCTTGGGGTTATGTTAAATGATTTAGGAAATGATGTTGATGATATTAAGCGACAGATGAGGAGTTTCTATGCAAGTGCCAACTCTTTGATTAGGACTTTCTATAAATGTTCTTCCTCAGTTAAAATATGTCTTTTCAAGGCATATTGTTCTGCTCTGTATTGTTCCCATCTTTGGAGTATTTACACTGAGAAATGTATCAATGATGTCAGAGTTTCATATAATAACGCTTTTAGAATATTGTTGGGTATTAGACACCGATTGAGTATTTCAGAAACTTTTGTCAGTCATTGCATCATGACATTTCAAAGTAAACAACGGATGGCCCGTTCTAATTTTTACGTTCGTTTGATGGAAAGCGAAAATCATCTCATCGCAGCAACTTTATCTTTTGATATAATTCGACACACCAACTTTTGGCGCAAGATTTTCTCAGAATGTTTTTAAACTTTATGTACTTGTGTTCCAAGTGAAGAGTATATCTAGTTTTATTTTATTCTCTTGTAGAGTAAGTTTTTTTTGTGTGTGTTTTCCTCTGGTTTTATGAGTACGCTCTCGAATTAAAGAATAAATAAAAATAAAAAAAAAGTGGCCCATTTTCTTGAGTCATTCTTTGACCATATCGTGCGCCCGGTTATTTACAATGTGCAAAAGTGGTTTGTGTTGGAGTATGACGTAGTTCAACCATGGAAAGTCTTACATCCCCACCGTCTATGGTTCTAAAGCCCAAACTGTATATAATGGGTCGTACAACAAGAAACATTGACGAAATGCTAAGTTTAAGGATTTTATGTGTCGGGACATTACATTCACCGCCATTGTTTTCAGTTGAACAGCGGTGAATTTATTACATAACGGCCGCACGTTCACAATCTTACAAGTGGTTGCAGGATTCACTGCGTAGTCGCTCGTGTCAGGCAAACCGTTCGGCCAGCGATCGCGATCATAGTATTTCGCGGCGCCGAGTAGGTCACGAAATACGCTGCCTGAAAGGCATTTGAGCGTCCGCCAGCTGTCAACACATTAAGATTGAAGGTAACAGAGGTGCTCCATCGATTCGTTAGAAATGGTAAGTCGGGTCAAATCTCTTACAAGATTCCGTATTTTTGGCCCGTCGATGTCGGAGGTAAAACATTCCTAAATCACATGGTTTTACTACCAATTTTGCTTATGACTGGGAGACCACGTCCAAAATTGGCGAGCATTCATGTACGTCGTACGTGACATGTTCGCTCGCGCACATTCAAAGGCCATCGATCTACGTTTGGAAGTTGGATTTGAAGGTTGGGTTTCTCCATGCTGAATCGTGTTTTAGCCCCGAAATCGTTCTATAATTCTACTGACAAATACACACACCCGTGGCAGAGTCGACAATGATGCAACGGCAACAAGCTTCGATACGTATCATAAAAACAGTCAGAAGTCAAACACAAAGTTTATTTTCATTTATTTATTGCAGCATGGTTTAAGTCTCCGTTGACATTTAAACTCTTCTCGTCGTTTGGAGGGTGTTGCAAATAAAACATGATCGGGCCAAAAACCATCGCTGTGCCGAGGAACCATATATGTGACCCCTTCGGGGAATTTCCAAAACAATGCCCACGGGCAATAAATGTCATCACCATAACATGTTACCCGATAATAAGCACATTTGCGCTCTCTGGGTTGGGTTTATAAACATGAGTAAGGCCGGGTTGTTCTACATACCCTTGTTAGCAGGCCTCTGTACCCGTGTTTTGATTGTGTGTGCCCATGACAACCAGATTATGTAACTTGTTGTCTTTCAACACTGTGGGGGAAGGGTAAACGTGGTTTTCAATCAGACTAAGTTGGTTTCATTCCACTGAAACGTTCAATTCCTCTGGGCGAGACGTGTCCAAGTTGTACAGATATCACACAAAGGCGAATTTTAGGAATAAAATATTTGCGAAGATAATTCGAAAATCCAATAGTGTTCTGTCGTTACTGTCCCAGTATACATGGGTCGTCGTCTGCCCTAGACCCTAGAAATGCGAGCGTTCTAAAGGCGATGTTGACTTACAGTAGAGGAAACTTCCCACGATTCATTATGATTTGTACCATCGGAAATTCCTCACAGGGAAATCTACCATGTCTTTAACGTGAACAAAAATTCATAGGCTAGTTTTAAAACTTCTGAAAACCTGTTTTTAAGTTCACCTTTCTTCTCAATTACTATTTTTACATGATTTGGAAATTATGCTTGATTGGGAGAGGAGATAGCATTTGAAAATTTTCCACTGCTTGTGCCCTCAGCTATAAGAATAATATATCGGACAGTTGGGAGACTAGTTGCTCCTGCTTTATAAAACAAAAGGGTTTCCAAAAAGTATGACATTTGTAGTACCTAGTAAGACTTCTGATGGTTATCTAATGATTATTATGAAGTTTTTACTGAAATATCTAAACATCCTTTCATTAGATATTATTAAACAGTTATTTAGATGCTTCACTTTCTTTTATATATATATATACGGTGCAGAAAGAGTTCTGACATTCGTTGTTTAAAACAAAACAAAATTGTGAGTAAGGGACTGGTCAGTTTCTCCGGCGTGGGGGGCATGGATTCAGGGGAGGTTTACCTTTATTTTACTTTGGCGAATGGGGGTCACTATGTTTTGGCTGTGCTTTCATCGTTTTAATGTTAAAAGAAAAAATCCTCTAACAATGGACTGCGTACATCAGATTTAGCTGCAACCTATTAACCCTTTGTATTGCTTCTCAGGAGATGTAACCGTATGGCTGGAAAATCTAAACATCCATCAAAGTTTTTGGTTTACTGCTGTGTTCTCTCTTTGATATTAATGATTGGCACTTATGTACAACAGCTCTAGACATCTTGTTATGCATAGAAAGTGTGGACTAAATTCACGGTTCATTCAAAATACTGTATTCAAACTTTAAAATTGTAACTTTGAAATACCTATCTCACAACTTACAACTTAATTTTATTAAAACACAGAATGACTGAATGTTCAAAATATACCCAAAAATTATATATATGTATGTATGTATGTATGTATGTATGTATGTATGTATGTATGTATGTATGTATGTATGTATGTATGTATGTATGTATGTATGTATGTATGTATGTATGTATGTATGAGTATATATATATATATATATATATATATATATATATATATATATATATATATATATATATATATATATATATATATATATACTTAATTATTGAATTTATATTCCACCTTTTGTTTTCCCTTTGTCGCGCGCAGGGGGAAGTCAACCTATTTTCAAAAGTTTAAATATGGGGGGGGGGCGGTCGGCTCCTTTTTTACGTCGGCAAAGAATTATCCACTGCCCCCTCCCCCCATCCCCGCCCAGGTCGTAGAAACTGACCTGCCCCTAAGTTGAATGCTGACAAAGTCCCACGAATATCGTTACTATGGATGCATGTCCTTATTTTTCTATATTTCACATAAATTACTGGAAAAAATTAGTTGTGAGAAAATGTCTAGTGTCACAGAAAGCCATAAAAGTATGAAAAAAAATTGTCAAGTACTCAGACGACCATCTTCTCCAAAATTGCGCGTGTAGTCTGGATAAATGTTCATATCTCTTGTCGACCTCGTGATGGTCTGAGTACGGTGGATCAGTTACCTCCTCGTCGGTGACCTCAATGTACGGCAATGAAGTTAGTGTCCTCCCATGCAGCAGGTGGTTTGGGGTCAATCCAATCTTGTCGTGTACACTGGATGACACATATGTTAATGGTTCTGTCATTCAGGACGGCTTCAATTTCAGTTACGACTGTTGAGAGTTCGTCGAAGGCTATGAACGCTCGACCGAGAGTTTTCTTTATCGCATTTTTTGTTAATGCAATAATTCGTCCTGCAGCAACAGTGGAGCATGGCCTATTGTTTTCAACACTGTGACGAATGGCCCCACATCCCAGCATAGTCAGTAGGAACGAGATATGTGCTTATGAGTGCTTGAAATAAACCAGAGAGTGCACGCATATCGTTCACATGCGTCATCGACGACGTAGGAAGGTTGGATGAACAGTTTTGAGCCTAATGAGCGATGCCAGATCAATGAAGCTTGGTTTGCATTTATGTCAACTCTTCAGATGATTAACTGATATGTTTATTTTCATTTCGTTCTGTATTTGACTGCTGATACAAGCCTTACGCGGGAGGCTATAAAAAAACGACGAGGAAAGTTGAGGAAAAAAGGTGTCTTGTTTCATCAGGACAATAC
>NC_091946.1:25018140-25038140 GCF_041260155.1 Ptychodera flava
TTATGGTGTCCTTGTCTAGTATCATCATTCATCAATTCATATGCACATTTTTCAAATAACTTTAACTTTTACATTGAAATCAGTTTTAAACTGTTTGTCAT
Organism: Ptychodera flava; assembly: GCF_041260155.1. Classification (NCBI taxonomy): domain Eukaryota; kingdom Metazoa; phylum Hemichordata; class Enteropneusta; family Ptychoderidae; genus Ptychodera; species Ptychodera flava. The sequence goes on from NC_091946.1 coordinate 25,018,242, forward strand.
TTTCCATTTTTACGTTCATGGCATGTCCAATATTTTCGAGCAGCAATAATGGATGTTTAATACCTGACACCCAATTATCTGTATGTGCATTGTCCAGTTGACAGCCCAGATCATATGCCTCACGAGTCAGTGTAGTATCTGATTTCTTACTAATTTTAGCGTATTAACTTATTTTTAACGTATCTTTCTCGTAGAGCATTCTGCGGGTCTTTTGTCCGGCAAGCCATTTCATGGCGCCCTGTCGCCGATTAACAAAGTAACTGAATAAGCTTAGAGGGTCCCTCTACAGCACCACACGGTAACGAGCCATCTCATTACAAATGGTCAGTTTTTATATATAACACTGTATCACGGTATCCAATCTAGTGTTCGTGATTCCAATACCGACCTTACGTATTGGAAACACGAAAATGCGAGTCTATCGTCTGCTTGTCAAATTTCTTGCGGTTTTGGGGCTGTTTTGAGGTGTTGAATTGTATTGGAGCAACGTTATGTTTTCGTTTTTGCCTTTTTAATAAAATATCTCGTTCTCTCAAATTTGTTTATTTGGGGAAAGTATTGTGAACCTGACAAATTGGATGTCTTTTCACCTTTACCAATACTAGTGCAGTGAGGAGTTTAAATTTGACGCACTTTGAATTTTCGTACGAACGACACAATCAGTATAAAAAAGGAACCCACATGCCAAGAATAATAATTTAGTTCCAGTAATTCAATTACATTCAACCTTTACAGAGGCGTTCGCCCCCTTTAAGAATGGAAACAACAGAATTATGTCTAAGGACTTAGGAAACGTCCTGAGGTCACTAGGTCAGAATCCGACAGACGCAGAACTTCAGGTTATAACCAAAGATGTTGCCAGTGGTGAGTTGGGAATAGAATGTACGTTGTTCTAAAAACCTTTTATAAGGTCTGCGGTATTCATAACTTTGTAGGGTTGCACATACAGTACGAGAGAAAATATTTATCTAGTCTTGTATAGTCGCACACACACGCAATCGCTCCTCTCACTCCACTCATAGCACGGAAACCGCGCCGTGGCTACCTCTAAGGTATAAGGCACCTCGAAAATGAAAGACCTAAACTCTTGCTTAAACTTTACTAAGTAAAACTTTCAACCATTACCTCACCAAATCAAGTATAAATATCATCAGTGGTCACCGTACGCGTGTAGACTTAGGTACCAGAGAAACAAATTACCTAGTAGTAACATTTAGCGATATGGTGGAATGAATTTATCATACATATTTTCGGCCACTTCTTCATTAGTTCTTCCTTAGTTTTAGGCCTGTTAAGATAATAGAGTTTTATCTTCGTATTTTCATGAAAGCTAAAATAAATAAATAAATAAATAAATAAATAAATAAATAAATAAATAAATAAATAAATAAATAAGTTAAGAAAAGAAATAGATCTAATTTTCCTATGCAGTTGATAATATGATAAGCTATTGCATATTTTTATAAATTAAATACTAGCATTGACGTAATTGTTTTGTCGATCCAAATATTCGCGAGTAAATCAGATCTTCAAATTCTTGATTGTGAAAGTAAGTAGATATTTTCCCTGGGTAAAGTATGAATGAAAGTATATCGTTTCTGTTTTCGAAGCGTGCGCCAAAAACTAACAAATACATGTAAAAATGAGAAGTTCCTCCCTGCACTTTTTCAGAAAATGGCTCGATATACTTCGCAAACTTCGTGTCAATGATGAGGCGAACGAAGGACGATGAGGAGGAATTAAAACAATATTTCGGCAAGATTGATGAAGATGGCGACGGTTTTCTCACAATCGTTGATCTGCGTCGTATATTTGGGAGCCTCGACGAGAATTTGACAGACGAAGAGATGTACGAGATGCTCGTTGAAGCTGACAATGATGGTGATGGAAAACTCAATTATGAAGGTATGTACGCAAACAAAATACTACATTTTCTCGCCAAGAATGTTTGGTGGAAAGTAATACTCAGACACCGCTGGAAGTATATTTATTTTACTTCACAAAGTCTTTTCAAATTGGTTATTGTGTGTCACCGGCTATTTCTCGTGATAATGGTTTAATTCGATGAGCGAAGATATCATATTATGCTGCTAGCCAGGTCATCTCTGAAGACTAAACGCGATAAACTCACTTTTGCCATGCCATCGTATGTAATTATCGGACCGATGCTGTTTCTATATGGGTGTTGGAGCCCCTTGACTGGTCAACGGGAACTGATAATTAATGCTATCAATAAGCGTGTTCGAAAAGCGCATGCCTATATATGACGTGATTGTGAACATATAGCGAATATGAAACGTAAAACGCATCCATCGTTTTTCGTGTGCCCTGTGATGACAAATTAAACTTCCGGCAAGCACTGAGTATTTCTCCAGTAAACATAATATGTCTTAACGATGTATCTACATCCACGGTCCCTCCACAAAACGGTCGGGAAACGCAATGTATTTCTATTGTCCTGATGCGCGTTGCGCTTCCGTTACACTGTTTATTCGCGTAAAGAGATTATCGCGGCTTGGTCTAACATTAGCATAAAGAATGACACCATTTTTACCTGACATGCAATGAACTAAAAGACAATTCGCATGCGTTACATAGGCTGTGTTTCGTATTTACACCTGCTGGTTTGACTAGACTACACTTGCAGTCAACACCAATGTAATCATTACAGTCATGATTTCATTTCTCTTGATGACAAGACATCGATTTCAACACCATTTCAGAGGAACAGAGTGAAGAGGTCTACAGTGTTCCGATTGAAGTTCACATGCCCCGTCCGTGAAAACGAGTGTATAAGTGCATGGAGCCAGCGGTTTTCGAGGACATATGACATCGAAACAAAAATGACCTTTCTTAAATGTAAATTTTCCTATTATATTCGTAGCGGCATTGTTTTAAAGCTACCGGGAGACCTGTGTGACACATCAAGCACATGCCTCGATAGGGCTTTATGACACGCCAGAAAAATCGCAATGGGGTTTGAATCAAAACAATATTTTTCACGTAAAATTCCCGCCAATGGATACGTTTGATCACAAAAATTGCGTCCTCAGTTTATTTTAAATGGTGTTACAAGTACCAAATCAAGAAAATCTACATTAAAATACCATGTAGTACGCAAGGCACAGCGATCAAAAAATATTTCAAAGAATCGAACATCGACTCCGCGAGGGTCCCAAAAACAAAATGGCGTTCGGCCGAATTTGGGTCATCTGCTTTTCTATCCTTACTTTATACTTTGATTTGCAGTTATTGAATCGCTAAAATAAGTTGAAAATTGCTTCAATCAGATAAATAGGTCCCAATCGAACATATTTGACCAGTCATCAAAACGAAAAACCATGAATATTTCGACTTCACACAACGCGAACACAGATCGTCAGTGGACGCCATTTTCTAAATTGCGGAGCAAAGCATTACACAATAAACTATCAGTTTGCGTCTCATTATAAACCTTTGGTGGAGGGACTGTGCTACATCGTACTAATACTGAGGCACAGTTGGTTCCAATTATGCTGTATTTTCTATCTTCTGAAGGACCTAACAATGGTATTAGCAACTTGTTGGCTAAGAACAGTATAAAAAGTTATTTTCTTTTAACAGTATGAAAGTCGATGATAAATCCAATTGCTTGACTTGTACAAGATATGAAAAGTACAGTGGATGGTCCACAGTGATACATACTCCTTCATATTATGCAAAAGTCAGATCCAAATATTTTCCATAACAAGTGAGCATACCTGTATCCAAGACAGAAAGAAGAGTTTAATGAGAAATTAAAATTTCGAATTTAATTTGTGTGTGGAATCAATATGCTAAATTATTTGCTGTATTTGAGTTTTATTCCGTTAACAATTTAACATATAGAACTCGGTACGGCTTGTCAATAAATTAAACAATGGAGTCCATATGTATGTATAGATATACATCTAATGATACAAGTTACTTCAAGAACAAAGCAATAATATCTGTTACTTATGTTTCATGCATCCTACAATCTTCAGACGGAAGTGAAAGGATTTTTAGCTGTACACCCTGATTTATATGGTTATGACGTACCATTCTATTTCTAGGTAGTGTCAAAATTTGACAAATAATATTTGTTTTAGTGGTGACATTTTTGACCCATCTCAGAGCATTTGTTCAACAGCGTAGATCAGCATTGATAATGTGCAGCACACACACACACACACAACATATACACACACACATGTACATAATATATATATATATATATATATATATATATATATATATATATATATATATATATATCGTAAGTTCTTAATGTCATGTGACTAATAATGAAAATATCATAATTTTTTATGTTCTTTCCTTGAATAGAGTTCATGGGCGTCATGAATGCAAACTAGACGGGTTTTGGAGTTGATGTGTACCCTGTATCTTCAGAACTGCCCTCAGCGACCTCACTTGGTCGCCATGTGTTCATCGTCAGCATTCATTCTAGGCTGGAAAATCTTTGAAAGTTTCTAGAAACACTACCAAGTTAATAGAAAGACGTTTTCACATACATACACAGCGAATATCTTTTTATGTAAAACTATGCTTTTGGTAATGTAAACTTTGCTCTATGTGAGATCTCATTAAATTCACAAAAGAGAATACATGTACTTCCGAAAATGTCATTCGAACTGAGTAACCGCTCAATACTTATATTTTTGTAATGAAAATTTGCTTTATTCACTGAAATAAATGAAATATATTCACTCATGTCTCGTTTTAAAATGTGAATGATAAAATGTGTTTTGTTAAGTTTTCTCATGATTTAATAAAATGTATTTTTATCACCACAATTGGATCGCTTTTCATTTTGCGATAGCTTTCAATCCATGTCTATTTCACACATAGCTAATTTTAACCCTCAGTATCCTACATATATGCTCTTGGGAGAGAGAGAGAGAGAGAGAGAGAGAGAGAGAGAGAGAGAGAGAGAGAGAGAGAGAGAGAGAGAGAGAGAGAGAGAGAGAGAGAGATACACATACATAGACACACATGCAGTGACAGGGAAATATCTAATGAGACCATTTTTCTTTTCCTTGTTTATGTCGTTTTTCTTTTCGAAACAATGTTTTAAAATATTGCAAACATCTCTGCAAAGCCGGATAAGCAAATTTAGCAAGTCGACATGTTCTGAGCGTTCGGAAAGAGAACCACAGAATTGTAAGAATTTCATAACGATCAGTGTAAGGTACACAAATCTCAGTTTGGACCTAATAACTGAAACCAAGATAGTGGCCTGTCCGACTATTTTGCCATGGATTGGAAGTAATTTCTCTTTTTTCTGGAAAAGCGATGTTTATTTATCCATTGGCAATGCTTAGCTCAAAGTTCTTGTTACACAAAGCAACCAATGATCAACCTTGCACAAACGATATAGTAGCAAAATATGATTTGATTTCCCAAATTTTGTTATAAACCTCATCAGACTTGCTCTGTCGTCAGTAATTACGAAATATGAACTTTCTCTGCACGGGAAAAAGGATCAGTGGTCATCGATGACTACTGTAACAGTAGGGGCATAGAATATCAAGTTGCTTTTCACCCACAAAGAGAAATTTCACGAGTTGTGACTTGTTCAATAAGAAGCCACAAGGAGAAGGAAAGCAAGAGGCATATCAATAGGCAGAGAATCATAGCTTTCAGACAGTACCTTAGGAATAATTGTATTCGAAGTCATACGAAATGTATTCTGGCGTAACCAGAAGCTTGTTGGTTATCGAGACTGATTTAGCTCCGGTTGCTATATGAATTATTAAAAGGATATATGAGCTGAAAGTTACAGAGGAGCCAATGTTACAGATTATAGTTTCGAGTTGTCCTTATGAGGGCGTTCAAAAATCTGCACCTAGACGTCCAGCATATAGTCTATCATGTCTTATAGTACAACATATACGGTTTTAGGCTGGTTGTAACATGAACGACTTAAAATCTGCATTAGTGAAGAGACACACGCAAGGATACGGTACAAGATACGTGTAAATACTGGAAGCGAGAATTACATTGTAAAATTGGTTTTGCTCAACACGTGAGTATTGATTTCGAAACATCATGGCAAGGAAATCATCATGTAGTTTTATGCAATTCAAACAACAAAGCCTTCTCTGACTAGCTTGAATCAGTGACCTACAGATTAAAAAAGATCAAAACTTTAGAAGATTAAAACTTTGATCATGTTTTGTCCAGTATTTTTGTATTTTGTTCTAATTTACTCACTTTACAACAAAGACTTAGTCAATAAAATCGGTATGCGTTAACGTCTAGTATGTTGATGAAATTTATAATTAGTGCTGACTAGAACTCACTGAATAACAGCAACGATGCATATGAACTCAATGCATTGTATTTGTGAGGCAAATACTAAATATATCTCAACGTACTTCAGAGAGATCGAGAGGAAGAATAAGGTGTCATTAATTCCCGGAACATGAATAAGGATGACGCCACAAAAATACAGGTGTTGTACCCTTACCCTGGTCATCACATGCCCGTACACGTAATCGACATATAAAACATCTCTGGGATACATGGGAGCTTGTGTAAGTTGACGCATCATGCTGACGTCATTGAGATTCAATTTCGCAGAAGAATTTTCGTTTATTCCATGAGGAAGAGTAGGAGGTCAACCAAAAATTAATGGGTTAGTGGTGCGCCCCCTTTTACTATCGATGGTTTGCTGCAACGTAATAAATACGACGACGTATTAGCGTCATGTGAGAAACAGTGAATGCTTTTTGATGTTTTTATTTTTGTATGTATTTACTATATTATAAATTTGTTGCTTTCTTGACGAGGGCTCTGATGTAAATTACAATTCATTTGTAACTCAGATTACCTTCTATAAATATGCCAAGTTGCAATGCATTACTCCAACTATATACGCATTCATATATACATGCTGTCTTACGATACACCGACGTAAAGTCGACATACGACGGACGTTTAAATGTTCTTATATTGGCAAACTGTTTACAACCACGTGAACGGTAACTCTACGAGTGAATAAGCACTCATTCTATGGCAAGCGATCGTCGTTATTAGAATAGTTTATAAGAGAAATCTCGAGAACACTTTACGAGAAGTTGCATGTATGATCTCTGAAAGCTACGGAAAATGGATAAAAATGGCCCATTTTCCCTGCTTTGGCCATATCTTGCGCCCGAATAGTTACAATGTGCAAAATTGGTTTCTGAGCGGATGAAAAACAAGATTCTGTTCCAAAATAGAGTTTATTTCTAAAACTTCGACGTTTCGATTTCACACAGGGAATCCTCATCAGGAATCTAGAAACAACAAAATTACAGCAAAGATGAAACTGATAACAAATTAAATGAGCAATGGAATAAAATCGTATAGAAACTCTTAAAATACTAAAATGTTGGTCGATAAGAGGATATGGCGATCTAAAAACAAATGTGTAGAATCGAAAAATGAACTTACAGAACAGAAGACGAGTAATTGCTCAGGCTAAAAATAACGATGTTGCCCGGCCGGATCTTACGAAGCCGATGGCGTGAAACATAAACAAAGGGAGGGCCTCTCTCGCCAAAATCAGCTTACAGACATGAAAATGAGATTCCTAGTATTATGTTAAACGGGTGTGTTGAACCATGAGAGTTGTGTCACTTTTTTACCCGTTCTTTTAATTAATACCTTTGGATGACAGAGTACCAAGATTATATTATGAATAAAATGAAGTTCAAAGTGTTTTCTGATTTTGTCTGCCTTGGAATAAACTTGCAGATAATAGAGAAACGGCAATGATTTATGTTGTGCCCGGGTTCATGAAAGTGGTGGGCCACTAGTGTGTCTTATGAGTTTTGCTACTGTATAAATGTTCATTGATTCCGATGTGGAGTTCACGTTTCGTTTCGCCTATGTATAATTTATCGCACTTGACACAAATAATGACGTAAATGATATTCCGCGTGTTACATATTCATATTACACGTCCGACAAGAGGTTGAGATTTCCCAGTGAGTTGGTTGGTTATGGACCTTTGCTTTGTTTTCAACATGTGGGGACAAGCTCTGCATGTGTTGCAGGATGTGCAAGTGTCTGGTTCTGTGTCGTTGGTAGATGTTTTAGTCCTGGCTTTTACCAGCATTTTCTTAATGTTTGGTGATTGTCGGAATATTACAGCAGGTTGCTTATTAAGTGTAGTTTTTGTCTCTTAATTTGATTAAAGGAGAGACCCATGCTTGTTGATTATATAGAGGAGATGCTGGGTAATGATGGTATGTCAGCACAAGTGAAATCCTCGTAGACTGATGGGTGTGTCTTTTGTGTGTATGCATAACGAGGTTTTCCCGTGAGTGATTTTTTGCTTTGTTTATTGCAGTGACGATTGATGATTGCTTGTAGTTTCTATTTGTTCAATGTCAACGTAGATTCTCAATTTCTTTCTTGTATAAATCAGTAGATGAGCATATACATTTATAACCTAGGGCTTGACCTTGGAAATTTAAATTAAATATGTGACGAGGGTGACAGGATGGCAGCGAGAGATATGAGTATTTGTCTGTTGGCTTGCTGTATACTGCAGTGTAGAAACGGAAATGATTGATGTTGTGCCCGGCTTCATGAAAGTGGTGGGCCACTAGCGTGTCATCATCTTGGTGTCAAAGAATGAGATTTCGGTGTTGCTGCATTCAATGGCGAATTTGAGTGCTGGATTGATAGAATTGCAATATTTATGGAATTGAAGGAGTTCTTGTAGAGCTTAGAGCCATATGAAACGTACTTCGTCGATAAATCTTCTCCATTGCAAACTCAAGGTTTAGTGGGATAATTAGTAAGGATTTGTTTTCTAAAGTTACCCTTCGTACTGTTCGCACAGGATAGGGCAACGTTACTGCCCATTGCTGTGTCTTGTACTTGAAAAAAATATTTACCATCAAACTGAACATAATTTCTGGTAAGAATAAATTCTAACATTTCTGTGACAAGCTGTTGGTTGGACAGTGAGCTACTGTTATCGGAAAGTGCTTCCCACACGGCCAAGTTGAATTCCACAATCACGGGGAATGTTGGTGTACGGAGATATAATTACATCCCTGTGACAAGGATGGAATTATATGGTGCAATGATATCCTGGCTGTCTAGTAGATGGTTGGTAGTGTCTTTCAAGGATGACGGTAAGGATTGGACAATAGGTTGAAGAACGTGGTCCACATGATGCTAGTAGTGATGTCAGGGCTTGGCGTTGCGGAATTATCGGACGGAGTGTTTTGATCTCTTAATGAATTTACGGAAGGCCATATAAATGTGCCGGTTTTGGTTCGTTTGGAATGATTTTGGAGGCAATGTAACGAAAGATCCATTTATTCTTTTCCATTATTCTTACCTTGTTTTCAAGTTCACCGATGTACAAATCAGTGGGGTCGTGATCGAGGCCAGTGACTGGTTTTGTAGATGATCATTGCATTTATCGATGTACCATGAAGTATCCATAACCACAATACCACCTCTTTTATCTGCCACTTTAATTGTCAGATCTTCTCTATTAGTGAGTTGTTGAAGGGCAATTCTTTCATCTCTGCTGATGTTGTCATATGTCATTTTCCATAAAATGTGTCTGGGCATGGTCACTCCTTTTGTCACGAGTGACCGTGGTCGGCATATTACGTCCACCGCCATTGTTTTCAGGTGAACAACTGTGAATTTATTACATAACGGCCGCACATTCACAAATCTTACAAGTGGCTGCAGGATTCACTGCGTAGTCGCTCGTGTCAGACAAACTGTTCGGTTACCGTTAGTATTATGTATAGGTAGACGCTGCAAGTCAGTGAGAGATAGACATACTACACTGTGAAGTCGATCTCTGCTGAACAGCGTTCGCCAGCTGTCAACACACTCAGACTGAAGAGGTGCTTTATCGATTCGTAAGAAATGGTAAGTCGGGTTAAATCTTGTTTTTTTATCTCAATTACGAGATTCTGTATTTTTGGCCTGTCGATGTCGGAGGTAAAACATATTTCAAAATCAAATGGTGTTACTACCAAATTGGCGTTTGACTGGAGACCGCGTCCAAAATTTGCGAACATACGTCGTACCGTGACGTGTTTGTTCGCCCACACACCAAGGCCATCGATCTCCGTTTCGAAGTTGGATTTGAAGCTTGGGTTTTAGATCGTGTTTTAACCCCGAAATCGTTTCTAGAATTTCTACTGACAAATACACACACTCACGACAATGTCGACAATGATGCAACTATGCAATTGCGACAAGCTTAGATACGGATTTTAAAAAAGGTAAAAAAACTTCGTGGTTTATTTTCATTTATGGTTTTAGTCTTCGTTGACATTTAAACTCTTTTTTCACGTCGTTTTGAGGGTGTAGCAAATACATAAATGACATGCGGGTCACAATACCATCGGTTTGCTGAGAAACCATATTCGTGACCCCTTCACGGAACTTCCAAAACAATGCCTATACGGCAATAAAAATCACCACCACGACGTTTTATCTAATAATAAGCACATACGCGCTCTCCGGGTTAGGCTGATTAACTTTCTACATACGCTTGTTAGCAGTACTCTGTGCCGGTGTTTTGATCGTCTCTGCCCATGACAACACTCAGATTATGCAACGTCAACAAAGTTGGGATAGGGTAAACGTGGCTTTCAATCACACTGAGTTTGTTCAATTAAACTTCCACCGGGCGAGATGTCTCCAAGTTGTACAGAACATTGCATTTCGCTGTCTGGTGTCACAACGCAATGGCGAATTTTAGGAATAAAATATCTGCGAAGATAATTCGAAAATCCAAGGGTGTTTTGTCGTAGGTTGTCCTAGTATACAGGGGCTCGTCATCTTCCCTAGACCCTATAGAAGTGTAAGCGTTCTACAGGTGATGTTGATCAACCGTGATGGAGATTTCCCATGATTCATTATGATTTGTGCCATCGGAAATTACTCACAGGGAAACGTACCATGACTCTAATGTGTAGAAAAAATTATCGGCTAGTTTTTAAACTTATGAAAACGCACTTTTGAGCTCACCATTCTTCTCAAATTCTATTTTACATGATTTGGGAAATTATGTTCGATTTCGAGAAGAGATAGCAGTTGAAAATTTTCCACTGCTTTTGCCCTCAGCAAGAAGATTAATGATATATAATAAAAAATTACAGTAGGGGGACCATTGCACCTGTTTGATGAAACAAAAGGGTATTGATTGACGCAATGGAAATAAAAAGAAAATTTTAAGGTTAACTTTTCTCAGAGAATTATCCCTTCAGTTCGTCAAAACTTGTTTCCGAAAAGTATGACATTTGTAGTAACTAGTGAGACTTGTAATGGTTATCTAAAAATTACGTTGAAATTTTTACTGAAATATCTTGAAAAACTTTCATTAAACAATCATTTAGATGCTTCACTTTACTGTTTATATGTGGGGCAGAAAAAGTTTTAACATGCATTGCTAAGAACAAAACAAAATTGTGAGTGATTTAATTGTGCTGTGAGTGAACGCATTGCTGACAAAAGCCCTATGAATATCGGTACAATGGATGCATATCTTTGTTCTTCTATATTTTACATAAATTGGTGGAAAACTTACCTGTGAGAAAATGTCTATGTGTCACAGAAAGTCATAAAGGAATAAAAATAAAAAACTACATTTTGCGTTGCATCTGGACACTTTTTTCCTCCTCTCACCAGCATCACAGCAGAAGCGAGTATGTAATTTGCAGTATCACAATTCGTCCGGGAACAACAGCGGAGCATGGCAGATTAAACACCACGACGAATGCGCCAATACCTCAGCAAAGACTAGAAACGTGTATGATCCAAGAGTGCATAAAATAGATCAGACAGTCTACGCATATCGTTCACACGCGTCAAGGACAACGTAAAAAAAATAAAGTATTGATATGTTACTAAAAGTGCTTTTTTATTTGCGTTTTGTAAATATTTTTACACCGGACCACATCTCCAACCTTATCATATGTTACTCTACTTCACAGGCCCACGAAACAACAGAAGCACAAATAATCGGTAAGTATGGCGTGTAGTAAAACGTATCTCTCTTGCAGAGCATTCTGCGGGTCTGTAGCCACTTTATGGCGGCCTATCGATTAACGAATAAACTAAATAAGCTGAGAAGGTCCCTCGACAGAACATAAATTGTGGTATCCGGCCAGCCTCGGTACAAACTGTCAGATTTTACATTTACAGTGTATCACGGTGGGTATTGGAATCACGAAAATGCTAGTCCGTCGTCTGCATGTCAAATTTATTTATCTTATTTGTATTATTTTTCAATCCATCATCCAACAGGCACCCATTACCCACTTTCAAGTGGAGCAATGATGAGTAAAGTGTTTTGCTCAAGGGCACAACACCATTGAATTGCATTGCAGCAACGATATTTCTTCCATATACCTTTTAATAAAATATCTCGTTTTGTCAACTTTGTTTGCTTGGGGAAAGTATCAATATGTGTGAACCTGACAAATCGAAAGCATGAGAGGTTTGACGAACTTTAAATTTTCGCATGAACAACACAATAATTGAAGAAAGTTACCCACTTTTCAACATGAATTACAATTCAGTTATAGCAATTCAATTACACTCAACCTTCAGAATTTAAAGAGGCGTTCGCCCCCTACGACAAGGATGGGAACTGCAGAATTATGTCTAAGGACTTGGGAAACGTCCTGAGGTCGCTAGGTGAGAATCCGACAGACGCAGAAGTTCAGGTTATAACCAAAGATGTTGCCAGTGGTGAGTCAGGAATACAATGTACGTTGGTTCTACAGATCTGTTAAGGTCTATAGTCTCTTCTTTTCATAATTTGGTAGGGTTGCACATGTAGTACGAGAGAAAATATTTATCTTGTCTTACATATTCACACGCACGCAATCGCTCCTCTCGAATACTTCACTCATAGCACGGAAACTGCGCCTTGGCCACCTCTAAGTTAGTGGGCGCCTCGAAAATGAAAGATCTATACTCTTACTCAAACTTTACTAAGTAAAACTTTCAGCCATTATCATACCAAATCAAGAAAAAACATCAGGGGTTCACCGTACGCTTGTAGAGTTGTACTAGAGAAACAAACTACCTAACATTTAGCGATGTGGTTGAAATGACCTCTCATATAACACATTTTCAACCACAACTTCATTAGCTCTCCTATGAAGATAATCGAGTTTCGTCGTCGTATAAATTAAATAAATAAATAAATAAATAAATAAATAAATAAATAAATAAATAAATAAATAAATAAATAAGTTAAGACAAGAAACTAGACAATTTCCTCATGCAGTTGAAAATGCGAATAGTGTATATTTTATTTTCAAATACTGGAAGCGTTGATGTATTTGTTTTGCTGATCAAAATATTCGTTATTCGACCAGAGCTTCCCATTCTTGAATGTGAAAGTATGTAGATATTTTCCCTGGGAAAAGTATGAACGAAATTATACCGGTTCTGTTTTCGAAGTGCGTACCCAAACTGAACAAATAAAAATGCGAAAGTTTCCCCCCTGCAATTTTCAGGAAATGGCTCGATACACTTCGCAAACTTCGTGTCAATGATGCTGAGGCGAATGAAAGAGGACAATCGTGGGGATGAACTCAAAGAAGCCTTCGGCATGTTTGATAAAGATGGCGACGGTTTCCTCACAATCGTTGATCTACGCGAGGCGATTAGGAACCTCGGCGAGAATTTGACAGACGAAGAGATATACGAGATAATCTATGAATCTGACGCGGATGGTGACGGAAAACTCAATTATGAAGGTATGTACGCAAGAAGAAATACTACATTTTCTCGCCAAGAATGTTTAGTGAACAGAAATACTCAGACTGCTCGAAGTCGGTAAATTTCCTTTAAAATGTCTTTTTCCAACTGGTTATGTGTCACTTCTTATTTCTCGTATAATGGTTTGGTTCGATGAGCGAAGATACGAATGTATCATATAACGCTGCTGCCAGCCAGGTCATCTCTGTAGACTGAACGCGACATTGTCACTTGTACCATGGTATGTAATTACAGCGTCTTCGAATGGTTAATGCTGCATGTATATCAATACCGTGTTCGAAAAACGCATGCGCAAATATGACGTGTTTGTAAACACACAGGGGATATGAAAAGTGAAAAGCATCTACCGTTTTTCATGTGCCCTGCGATGACACTTTCCGGCAAGCATTAGGTATTTCTCCAGTAAACATAAGATGCCTTCACAATGTATCAAGGGCGACGGTTGGTTCTACTTAAGCTGTATTTTCTATCTTCTGAAGGACTATAGAATGATATTGGCAACTTGTTAACAAAGAACAGTATAAATATATTTTCTTTTAAAGATATGAAAATCGATGATAAATCCAATTGCTTAACGTATAATAAATGAAAAATACAGTGGAGGGGTGCACAGTGGTGCATACTCCTTATTATGCAAAAGTCAGATCCAAATAGTTTTTTATCAATAAATTATATAACAAGTAATCATGAATGTATCCATAAAGGTAAAGAAGAGTTGACTGAGAAATAAAATTTCGACATTTAATTACTCTGTAGAATCAAAATGTTATTTTTTTTAAATATAATCGAGTTTTGGTTCCCTGAAAGTTTAACATATGGACTCGGCAGGGTTTGTCAATAAATTAACTGATGGAGTCCATATAATATATAATCATTTTTTACAAACAAATGCAATAATTATGACATTATTACGTCTTTCTCTATCTCAAATCATATATATATATATATATATATATATATATATATATATATATATATATATATATATATATATATATGAGACAAGTCATCGAGTTACAAAGGCACTTCAAGTTGCAATTAGTACAATAGTTTCGAATATGCAAATTAGCCAAAATTTAAAGAAATTAAGTTCATCGTAACTTCTTTATGTCCTGTGACAATATCATAAACTTGTATGTCCTTTCCTTGAATAGAGTTCGTGAGAGTTATGAATACCAGGTAGAAGGTCTTTGGAGTTGATGTGTACCCTGTATCTTCAGAACTGCCCTCAACGACCTCACTTGATCGCCACGTGTTCATCGTCAGCGTTCATTCTAGGTTGGAAAACATTTGCAAGTTTCTAAAAACAACACCAAGCTAATAGAAAACCTTTTTCACTTAATTACCCAGCAAGTATCTTATTAAGAATGTTTTTTGTTAATGTAAACTTTGTTGCACATGGCATCTGGTTAAATTAAAGGCCCATGAGCTGCAACTCTGCGAAAGTTGTTAAACCTCAAATTTCCTCAGATATTCATTGCAATCTGCAAATTGAACGATATAGTCACTAATTATGTCTCAACAACGTTTGCTTGTGGCAGAATAGGCAAGAAATTGAACAGTATTTTGTTCATTTAAATTTCCCGCCGTTTTCAAAATCTTGCCATGGAGAATTTTTGTCAAAATGGAGTGAATCCCTTTCCCGTCCTTGCAGGGGGTTGCACCATGTTGTATTTGTAAAGATTCAAATGCGGAGAAATTCACCATTTACGCTGCTTATCATGTAGTTGTATTGAGGCGACCATATTTGGGTGCGGCACTCGTTTATTGTCTTCTAACACCACTCCATGCAGTCCCACTGAGTGGATAATTATACTTGAGTAAACATCTCTGAGTAAGAATATTTCTATGAACTAATTTTGATCTAAATATAGAATCATAAACATAATACCAAAAAGTTGCAGCTCATGTGTCTTTAACAAAAATGATACGCATATATGTTGGTTATGAAATTTTTCTCTATTCACTATAATGAATGAAATATATTCACCCGTCTTTTATCGAAATTCAAAAAACAAAAAAATTGTTGCGCTTTCTTTTGCTCTCTTATTTTCAATAAAATTTGTTATATTTTTATCACCACCATTGGATCAGTTTTCATTTTGCAACTGCTTTCGATGCATGTCTGTGTCGAACATAGTTAATTTAAACCCTCATTATAATTTTGCCTGCGGTGGTATGCTATATATGCTCTTGGTCTAATCAAATATGAGAGAGAGAGAGAGAGAGAGAGAGAGAGAGAGAGAGAGAGAGAGAGAGAGAGAGAGAGAGAGAGAGTGTCTTGGTAGGTCAAATTACAAACGTACAGAGCGTCGATCTCGGTGACTTAAATTCTGTTACAGAAAAAACATCTAATGAGACCCTTTCCGCACTGTAAAATAGCGGACGCTAGACGCGTCTTTACGCGTTCAAAATGTACATGTCGGTGTTCAAATTTGAACGGCTAGTGTTCATATTGTTAACACTAGTGTTCATATTATTAACAATGATGTTCTAAACCTGAACACGTAGTGTTAACAACTATCTCCTTCAAGTGTTCAAAAACTCAGCATCACAGAAATTTTACAATACTGTGAAACAATTAACAATCTTTTGTGTTTTTTACTTTACAATGGCTATATTAACTTTACTACTGCCTCGCTGTCCGGCATACGTACACGGATTTCGGTGTAACGAATTTCACAATAAGTGGAAAATATTTCCGGTCTACAATTGCTGAAAGCATGTTTTTTCTAAAAAAGGAAGTATAAAAAATAATTTTACACGTTTATTACGGGTTGAAATTTTGAAATTTTGAAAAGAAAATCAAAAAACCACTATGAACGTTTAAATTTTAACATCGGCGTGCAAGAGGTGTTCTACTTCTTAACACTTGGTGTTCAAGTTTGGTGCCTTTTCTTATCCCATGATGCATCAAAACGGAAGTTGCGACATTTTTCTTGTAAGCGCACGCTGAAGTCGTGATAGTGCGAAAGCAAGACCAGAAAGGGTAAGTTTTCTCTCCAAAATATTAAAAGGTATTGGATTTTGAAGCATCTGTATTATTAACCTTCGGAACTAATTGTATTGTACTTTGAAAAAGCTTAACTACGTGAAGAAAACTTTATTTCTTTCAGTGGCTGGTGGACCATACACTAGCTGTGAATACGCAGCAGTGTTTTGGGCCATGGGGTATCGATCGCACTCGGGTCAAGGGTCATCACTGGAGCGATGACCCTTGACCCGAGCGCGATCGATATGCCACATTACCGCTGCGTAATCACAGCTAAAACATGTCTTTTAGTAACCACAATCGCATGTAAATTTAAAACTTTAGTTAAACATCGAAGAATATTGTTTTTAGCATATGAGAGTTGGCTTTGCTTTTACTTTTCATCAGTTGATGACACGAAGAAGCCAATATTTTGTAACATTGACGAAAAGAGGCACTGTATACAAAAGTCACCCCTTTTCCTTGACCTAATAAGGCCAAATTGTCTTTCATTTGAAGTCTCATGTCGCCATATTATCTATTGTTGCATTATTTTCAGGATGTGAAAAGTTGGATGAACGTGAAATCGAAGAGTTATTACAGAAGCTATTGGTACAGAAATTGAAGATATGAGTGTACAGCTAGCTGTCTGGAAACAAGCTTGAGAACCTCAGCTCATCTCTGATGTAGATTTGAACTTTCGAGGGTTAGTAACTGAATTGATAAGTTTTCTGTATTTCTGTTCTGAATTATCTGAGCTATGTCCAGAACGCTATGATTAACTAAATGTTACTGGAGAATAAGCTTTCAAATACTTGTAGTCACCCTTATCAGATGCAATGGTGGAATGAAGAATTAAAGCAAAATGCCACAGAAAATTCACAGTGAAAAATTACACTCTAAATTTCGGAATTTTCTGAAATTTCCACTCTGAATTTTCTGTCGCTTTCTGCTTCAAATCTTCATTGCACCCTGGCATCTGATGAAGGAGACTTCACGTCTTTGAAGGCTTATGCCAGTAACATTTAGTTGATCATAGCCTGCTACCAAATCTTTGATTATTTTATATTTTAGATCAAGACGTCTTTGTTCTCGGTTTGTTACTGATTTTAGCTTTGCTGTTAAGGACGTAGACCTTATATCATAGGTAAATGTGTGGCATCATCCTCAAATGTTTTCATCCCAAGCGTTTCTTCAAAACGGCCAGTACGTTTCATTTAATATTTGGAGTACAGGTTTCCGGGATTTTCCTAATCATATATGTACAAGTTATGATGAAATACACAAAATTGTATTTTTGAGACATTAAAGACATTTCAGACATTTTTAAGACATAAGGAATTATCAAAATGTGATATATTCAAGTAAGCCAAATTTTTAGCTTTTTCAAACAGATGTTTTCGTACGTTTTTGCAAGTATGAACAATAACGTAATCCACAATTATAAGTAAAACCTGTTTTGTCACTACTTTGTTCATATTGTTTGAAAACGATCTACAGTGTTTATGGGATTTTCTTTTGTTTATGTTTTGATAGGAAGGTGTTAATTAGCGTTGGTGTTTTCCTCTGACAAACTTTACAAAGTGGCCATATGCCACTTTGTAAAGTTTGTCAGAGGAAAACACCAACGGTGTTTATGTGCCCAATTGACACTAAATAATTGTATTTTACTAAAGGAATTTTTGTGTATTTTTAAATAAAATAATTTTACTGAATATAAGTGGTCTCTTTTGTTATTTTCCAGGCTTGAACACCCCATGAACGCGCAAAATTAAAGGTGTTCAACAAGTGCATATCATGTGTTCTAACCTTTAACACACTTATCGTTGAACGGCGTCCATGCGTTCAAAAAGTGTTACAGCCCTTTGAACGCGTAAATGCGTTCAATTTTTTGAACGCATTTCATGTGCAACGTGTGTTCAGATATGTAACACATGGTGTTCAATATAATGTCTGATGAACACGAAGTGTTCAAAATCTGCACACGTGTGTTAAAAAATTGAACATTGGTTTGAACACGTAGTGTTAAATTTCTGAACGTCTAGACGCGTTCAAAAAGTGTTACAAAAAGGCGTTTAATTGGTGTTCTATCCTTTAACACTTAACTTTACAGTGCGCTTGCTAATGTAGTGTTAATGTTCGAAACTGTGATTTAAAATATTGCAAACATCTCTGCAAAGATAAATTTGCCACTTTGGCAAGCCTAGTAAATGTTCTGAGCTTGCGAAGAGAAAACACGGCATTTCCCAGAATTTCATATCCTTCGATTGGAAGTAATTGCTATTTCCTCTCGAAAAGCGATGTTTATTGATCCATTGAAAATGCTTAGCTCCAAGTTCTTTTTTACACAAAGCCTTGAACCAATGACCAACCAGACGAACGATATAGCAGTATAATATGATTGATTTCCCAAATTTTATAAACCTTAGACCTGCTGTTCAAGAAGATACAGGGAGAAGGAAAACAGACGGCATATTAAGAAGCGGAGATCCATCGCTTCCGGACGATGCCTTTTGAAGAATTAAATTCTAAATAAATAATAATGAAAAATCCTGCGGTTGTTAAAATATTAACTGGATGTATCCGATCTGAAAGGCATAGACTGAGGAGCTCGAATTACACATTATACTTTCGAGTTGTCCGTTTATGTGTCAGAACTTTTGAACGCCCTCAAATACTTTGTATTTCAACGTACTTTAAAGAGATCAAGGAAGAGAAGAAAGAATCATTGTTTCCTAGAACGCAAATAATGACATTACCAAAATTGCAATTGTTGTCACAGATTTAAAAACTTGGTTTTTTTGTCCACTTTCTGGATCTGAAGGTTGTTTGGAAATGATGACTGCTATCGTACTCAGAAGGCTGAATGGAATATAGTCAAAAGAAGCAACAAAATCACATAAATATTATTGAAATTACAGCTGGGGTCTGTTAAATCCGATTTTTAAAATTTGCTGGCACCAGCTGCAGGTTGCGATAACATGTCGGCTTTTAAGCTGTCGGGAGATGAGCAATGAAGTAGCCGACCAAGCCACTTTACAATATGATCCACGAACTCCCTCCACAAGGGAAGAATTATTAATAATGAAAGTTAAACAATTTGTATGGTTATATTTCATAAATCTTGATAAGAATTA